>NC_084627.1:43919001-44219001 GCF_033978795.1 Nerophis ophidion | reverse complement strand
ACCATGCTTGACGGTAGGGATGGTGTTCCTGGGATTGTAGGCCTCACCTTTTCTCCTCCCAACATACTGCTGGGTATTGTGGCCAAACAGCTCCACATCACATGGACAAAGATAAGACCCTCTAGACCAGGGGTGCCCACACTTTTTCTGCAGGCGAGCTACTTTTCAATTGACCAACTCGAGGGGATCTACCTCATTTATATATATCATTTATATTTATTTATTTATGAAAGAGACATTTTTGTAAACAAGTTAAATGTGTTTAATGATAATACAAGCATGTGTAACACATATAGATGTCTTTCTTTCACGGAGACAAGAATATAAGTTGGTGTATTACCTGATTCTGATGACTTGCATTGATTGGAATCAGACAGTATTGATGATAACGCCCATATTTTCAAATGGAGGAGAAAAAAAGTTGTCCTTTCTGTACGATACCACATGAAAGTGGTTGGTTTTTGGCATCTAATTCATCCAGCTTCCATACACTTTACAAGAAAAACATTGGCGGCAAATTCCGTAGCTTGCTTGATTGACATTCACGGCACCCGAGGGTCTTGTGAGATGACGCTGGCTGCTGCCAGTTCATTCTTATGAAAAAATGACAGAGAGGAAGGCGAGAAACACTTTTTATTTCAACAGACTTTCGCGCCGTCCCTTCCGTCAAAATAAGAGTCTCGGAAAGCTGGCGTGCACAAGTGATGTGCACGCCAGCTTTCTGAAGGATCGCTTGTGCACGCCAGTTTTCCGAGACTCTGTATTTAGTTAGCGCAGGCAGCATGAAGCAGGGCTTTTATTGTGAAGATAGGAAATGTGCAGTCGGCCTTTAGAGTTTTGACGGAAGGTACGGCGCGAGAGTCTGTTGAAATAAAAAGTGTTTCTCACCTTCCTCTCGGTCATATTTTCATAATAATGATCTTGCAGCAGCCAGCGTCATCTCACAAGACCCTCCGGTACCGTGAATGTCATTTAAGTGACGTCTTGGTGAAGATTGATGATCACTAATTTTTAGGTCTATTTTTTTTAAAAGCCTGGCTGGAGATCGACTGACACACCCCCCGCGGTCGATTGGTAGCTCGCGATCGACGTAATGGGCACCCGTGCTCTAGAAGAATGTTCTGATTAGTCAAGCCTTTATTTGTTATGATCCGCTGCCCGTATCATAGTTTATTTACATTTCAGCACCTTTTGAGTTTGTGTGTTTAGGTTGCCATGACGGAAAATTACATTCACCTACCTCTGGTTAGTGTTCGGGACGCGCACCTGTTGCCTGGGCACTAATCAGAGGGCTATTTAGTCCATGCCCTGGCCTCACTCGGCCTGGCTTCCTAATTTGTTTCTTACAACACTCCCGTCCAAAGGCAAAACCCAGTAACTCAATTTTGGTCAAAACTGAGCAAATAATTTTGTAGTTCCTAGGTGATATGCTTTACATTAGTGTATGCGGTATTGTAATTTGTTCCGTAAGTAAGCTGTTACGCGCATGGCAGGACCTAGCAACTACTACATAACTGCGTAGATACAACAGAAAAACCTAGTATCTCAAGGGAGCAATCGGAGTTTCTTTGTCTGTCGCCTTATTGTCTTTAATGAGACATTTGCACTAATGGGGGCCGACGGTCAACCTGATTATGTGATATTATGGCACGAGGGGATATTTGGAAGATTAGCCCAGGACTTTGCAAGCACCTTTATTAAATGTATTGTTCTTGATTCTTCCCCTTGCATACTCTTTTGGGCAGATAACTGTGGAGGTCAAAATAAAAACTGGACGCTGTACACGGCTCTTGCCCAATGTGCAAACGCAGAATGGGGCCCACCCGAGATTGTGATAAAATATCTGGAGAAAGGGCACACGTTCATGAGAGCAGATTCAATCCATGGCTCAATCGGCAAGGAAATGAAAGCTCCAGAAAACATCTTAACGTTTGATGACTTTGTAGATCTTTGTAAGACAGCATCAAGATAGATTGGTTTTCCTTTGTTTTCTCAAAATCAGCTAGAAATGAGTTACTAGGTTTTGCCTTTGAACGGGAGAACAGATGACGACGTTCTTTTCCTGCTCTGTACCTGTTAGCTTCCACGCTAGGCTCTTTTTCCCTTCTAGCTCCCACGCTAGCTCCTTTAGTTTCTGCCTTGAGTGCTATGAGCACGTTTTTCTTTGTTACCGTCTGATTTATTTATAAATAAATAATTTGTTCCTACCTGCACGCTGTGTCCGAAGCATGGCCGGCTCTACGCAGGGGCAAGAGGGGGCAGAGCCCCCTTAAATAAATGTCTTGCCCCCTCAAATCAAAATTTGAGAAAGTACATTTTAATAAACTCACAAAATTACTACATTACAAGTTGACAAAATTAAATGCACTAGCGGAAAAATCCGCCGAAAAAGGGACACACACGATATAGTAGTGTCGGCTTCCCTCTCATTCCTCCCTCCGCTGTGCGTGTATTCAGCATTCCACAGCCTGCGCAGCAGACACACACCCGCACACACCCCTCAGCCCTCAGTAAACATCCAATCACTGTTGCAGTATGAAAGTAAAAGGAAAGGAAAAGTTGTCTACATTTATCATATACTTGTTAGGATGGGTGTATTTGTGTAGTCTTATCTGTCATAAACACGTTTATCATCGCAGACTTTCGGTGCTATGGAGTTCCTTTATTTTTTTTTTCTTTTTACAACTTGACCAGAGCTGTGACAGCGGAGGCTCTGAGCAGCAGTGGTTTGGAAGGCAGAGAGCCTCCACTGTCCCTGTAACAAGCTACAAGTCATATATGATGCTGTTAATGGCGGTAAAAATGAAACATAAGGTTCTTAGCAGTCCTCCTCTGCTGTCCTCTGTTCAGAGCGGAGTCCCTAGCAACGACCCGTTTTACTTAGCAACGGTCTGGCAATCGACTGCCGGAATTCCTTTTCTGTAGTTTTTCTTGTAATTCTACATAGTCAACTTTTAATGTTTCAATCTACATTTTGTAATAAACAAATTATAAGTTTCGTTTGATACGACCAAGACACCTAAAAACAAAAACACAGCCGTTTTCATCAATTTACAAGCAAGTAAATATTTGATTCAGTTGAATCAACAGCACCTCTGCTGGTTAGCTCACTCTATTTTATACATTTTATACACTTCTTCTCTAATTTATGTACATCCTATAGCAACTCATATCCTAATGCATACAACCTTTTTGCATTAATACTTTTGTGTGTTTCTCTGGGAATAATATTTGATTTGATTTTCATTTCCTTGGTGTCCTTCATCAGGTGGCTCAGTATCTTAACTTGGAGCTTCCCATTCTGGAGCAGGTTTTACTAAATCTTCGAGAAGAGGAGAACAGAGAAATTCAAATGGTTATTAGCAAGTGAGTACCTGATTTTTGATTAATCTCCACTTAAAATTGCTTATACTGATAAAAGCTGATAGCAGTCTTGTTAGTAATTGTGCCGCTCTGAGTCTGCTTGAAGATGAAGTCCATCAAAAAGTTGTTCTGCCGAGATTTTGTTGTTAGCGTTGTTCACTCTTTCCCGGAATCAAAAGTTCTGTTGGTAAATATCTTCACAACATCGCCAAAATTACTGTATTTTCCTTTCACCTTCTCAAAAATCGACAGTGCGCCTTTTAACCCTGTGCGCATAATATATTATTTCTATTTGTGGTGTAATGATCAGTGTGACCAGTAGATGGCATTCACACATAAGAAATATGTGTGCACTGCAAGTTGACGCCTGTTCGATAAATGACGTTGGAAATCAAGCCCACAACTTTGATATTTCATTGAGAATATAGAACAGGGGTGTCAAAATCAAATACAGAGAGGGCCAAAATTTAAAACTGAACAAAGCCGCGGGCCAATGTTGAACAAATTAACCTTTTAGGTGGTAGCTTGTATTGTAGCATCCCGGTCCTGGGTATTTGTTCTTTTGTGTTACGGTGCGGATGTTCTCCCGAAATGTGTTTGTCATTCTTGTTTGGTGTGGGTTCACAGTGTGGTGCATATTTGTAACAGTGTTAAAGTTGTTTATACGGCCACCCTCAGTGTGACCTGTATAGCTGTTGACTAAGTATGCTTTGCATTCACTTATGAGTGTGTACAAGCTGCTTATATCATGAGGCTTGGCCGGCACGCTGTTTGTATGGAGTAAAAGTGGACGTGACGACAGATTGTAGACAATGTTAAAGGCATTGCCTTTTAGGCAAAGCCCCCAATATTGTTGTCCGGGTGGAAATTGGGAGATATTCACGAGAAGGGTTGCCCAGGGAGATTTTCGGGAGGGGCACTGAACTTGGGGAGTCTCCCGGGAAAATCGGGAGGGTTGGCAAGTATGAGCATTAGCGGTGAATGCGGTGTTACAGCATTGTATAATACCGGCGGGCCAGCTATAATGTTAATTTGATATTGCCTCCAGCGCCAAATGAAATTACATGGCGGGCCAAATTTGGCCCGCGGGCCAGAGTTTGACACCCATGATATAGAACATTACACACGGCGCTAAAAAATCTGTCAAAATGTTTTTGTACGACTTTGGTAAGCTACAAAGCTACCGCTTGATGGATTGTTAGTGCATTACGGCTACCATAGTCAGACGTACTGTGCTTCAACATACAGGTATTCTAATGGCGTGTGTTTTAGGACCCCACAATGGCACCCATTAGGAAACATATTATCTGGCGTTTTGATTTGCAATATTATGAAGAAAAAAAAAAAAACTTTTCTTAGCTCTGTCAGTAAACTTGCTGAAAACTACCGATATAACAAAAATAACAGGAAGCAGATGTTGTTGAAGTGAACTACATAAATACCATACCATACCAACTTTATTTATAAATAAGACTACTCACAAAACTGTGCTTCCTGAGGAGATGGAAAATAGTCTGTAAAAAATATAATTTATGCAATATTTTGAGCAAAGCACCACCATTACATGTTATGTAAACCACAAGGAAGTATTTTACATTTAGAAAAAATAATTACAGTACGACCCCTTCAATGCGCCCTATAGTCCGAAAAATAAGGTAATACTAAGCCAAGGTTCAAGGTTCAAAGTTCTTTTATTATTTTCCATTCTTTAACATGAACAAAACATATAAGAATTTAAATTGGGTTTTCGGCACACTCCCATTAAGAGCCGACATACGAACCTTTTTGGCTGAGAGAGCCAAAAAGCCAAATATTTCAAAAAGTATTTCCGTGAGAGCCAGATAATATTTTTCTTAAGACTGAACACAACTAAATGTGTGCATTTTTAAGTAAGACCAACATTTCTAGGGTATAAGAGGTCTCTTATTCTTTGTAATAACATTGTTATTCTAAAGCTAACTGTGGAGGGGTCGTGGCCTGCGGGCCTGCAGCGAACTGGGGTGTGCCAGGACAGGCCTCGAAATCAGCGGCAGGTGCGTAGATGGTCCACCTTGGCCTTGATATCTAATAACCTGTCGCTCTGTTATAAGCAGTAGCCAGTAGTAGAGACGGGGTTGGGGCTGGAGCCAGAGCGCGAGCGAGAAAGAAAGACAAAAATACAATTGCTGGACAGCAACTAAGAGACTTATTGAAAAGTAAAACAATATTGTAACCCTGAAACAGGCTCTCATTTCGATGCTTGGTGGTCCGAAGAACGCCAAGAACCACACTAACCAATAAATAATTTCTTACCATTACGCAACTTCTTGAACAGGTGCGGTAGAAAATGGATGGATGGAATAAAAATACACGAGAATGTTTTATATTTTCAACGTTATTTTTAACACTGTGATTACAAGTGGAATCATTCATTACTTATCATGTTAAGCAATGTCATCTTAGATTTATCCGAGAGCCAGATGCAGTCATCAAAAGAGCAACATCTGGCTCGCGAGCCATAGGTTCCTAACCCCTGCGTTAGAGGGAGACGAACAGGACTGCCAACGGGTCAGCCACTTACGGCGGCCCTTAAAAAAGGTGGGAAAACAGATGGTATAGGGAAAGTGGGGAAGGGGGGAAGAGTAAAAAAATATTCAGACAAAGGCTGGACTCCCAGGAGGGGTCCAGACTGAGGCCAAGAAAAAAAAAACCTCACAGTCATAACACATAAACATGTTACATATAATCACAAAACTTGCAACGGGGGGGGCACGGACGGCCGGCTGGGGAATCAAGCTGCACAAATAACACAAATACTGCACTGTAATACATAATTAAACATAATGTAGGCTAAAATCATGTACAATGTGCTTTAAAATAAATTTTAAAAAACACACAATTTAGTGATGCCGCGATATTTGAAGCCTGTGATAACGATTATATTCTGAAAGGTTTGTAGAGTTGCAACGTAAAAGTTGAGGTATCAGGAAATGGATTTAGAAAAAACTAAGTTTGAATAACATCCCAACACCCGATCAATGGTGCATGCATGTGTTATGTTAATATAACGCAGGGGTAGGGAACCTATGGCTCTAGAGCCAGATGTGGCTCTTTTGATGACTGCATCTGGCTCTCGGATAAATCTGAGCTGACATTGCTTAACAGGATAAGTAATGAATAATTCCACTTGTAATCACAGTGTTAAAAATAACATTCAAAATATAAAACATTCTCATGCATTTTTATGTTCAAGAAGTTGCGTTAATGGTAAGAAGTAATTCATTTATTATTGGTTTGTGTTGGGCTTGCCCTCCTGGGGGTTCTTCAGACCACCAAGCACCGACATGAATGCCTGTTTTAGGGTAAAATATTGTCTTTTTCTCTTTCATCCTCACTCGCGCTCTGGCTCCAGCCCCAACCCTGTCTCTACTCCTGGCTGCTGCTTATAACAGAGCGACAGGTGATTAGATAAAAAGGCCCAGGTGGGCCTTCTACGCACCTGTCGCTGATTTCGAGGCCGGTCCTGGCAACATCCCGCTTTGCTGCAGGCCCTGCAGGCCACGCCTCCTCCACAGTTTGCTTCAGAATAACAATGTTATTACAAAGAATAAGAGACCTATCATACTCTGGAAATGTTGGTCTTACTTAAAAATGCACGCGTTTGTGTTCAGTGTTAAAAACAAATATTATATGGCTCTTAGGGAAATACATTTTAAAATATTTGGCTTCTTGGCTCTCTCACCCAAAAAGGTTCCCGACCCCTGATATAATGTGTAGTATGTTGTGTGCATGTGTTAATATGTGTGTGTGTCTCTCACAGATACCACAAACATCACAGACTACTGTCTCGTACGTTGAGCTGCAAGATTTCACCTCACATCGAGACCAGCGTCTGAAAGGATGCACTTCCTGGAGAACAAAGCTGGCCAAATTGTGGCATCTGGATTTTAGCCAAACAGGAAAAACTGCTGCCAATCGGAATATAAAACGGCAACAAGAGCAATTTCATGTAAAGAAAGCACTAGCAACTTTTGTCTGCTGGCAATCAGGTCAGTCAAACTGGTTTGAATTGGTTAATTGAGGGCCACATCGCAGTTATGTTTTCCCTCAGAGGGCCACTTTTAACAGGGAAATATTTTATTAAACAATTGCTTATGCATTTGATGATTTGTTTTTTTATGTACAATGTAAAAACTATTTGTGGATTTTACAGTAAAAAAAAAAAAAAACTGACCGGTTAGTTGCAAAATTTTAACCGTAAAATTTATTGTGGTTTTTTTTCAGCATGTTACTGTAAATGAAAAAAAAGTACCCCTGTTTTTTACAGTATAAAACTGGCAACTCAATTGATGGATTTTTACTGTAAAATGCACAGTGTTTATTTACTGTAAAAATACAACTGCATGTTTACAGTAAAATTCTGGCGCATTTTATCGTAAAAACCACAACTGTAGATTTTACCGTGTACTATTGTGAATATTTGAACAGTACCACCGTTTTTTACTGTGAAAAAAAAAATGGCAGCACATTCGCCAGCATTTTATGGTCGGAAAACATTTTTTTCATGTACAGTAAAAATGCTGTAAAATCACAGTAAGTTTCATAAAGTCACATTTATGAATTCTGACAATTTGATGAATAACTTGCTTTGGAATTATAAATCAAGCAGATAAAAAAGTATTTATTTCTAGTTTAACAAAAAACATTGTTTGAATGTACGATCATATATTTGTCACATTATAATATTTATGTTTAACAAATATGCGATTGCATTGAGTGCATGCATTTTTTCTGTCAAAATGTTTAAAAAAAACTAAAGCATTTAGTGAGAAAATATAAAGTACTTTAATGACGCAAATTATTTCAAATAAAATGATGTGGCGGACCAAATTTGGCCCCCGGGCCTTGAGTTTGAAACCCGTGCTCTAGAGAAAGGCCAGCAAGACAGCATCAAGTAACACGTCTAACTTTCTGTCTTATCAAGGCGACCACTTCACTAATATTGCTTTCCATTTGTAAAGCAATCAGCTTCCTAATTAGATTCATTAGTCAGCATTTACTTTACCTGCTGCAGAGGATTAGGTTGGAACCAGCAAATAATTCCGTCGGAAATTGCATAAATATTGTAACGATTGTGTGGCATCGTGATGCGGGTTGGCTCTCTCTTGATGCAGTCGGGCTCGAACACAGCGTGAAGGTAAGAAATAATTGATTTATTTAAAAAATAAAAACAGACTTAATCAAAATAAACAGAACTAGCACGGGAGCTAGAAAAAAAACAAAAGCGCTAGCATGGGAGCTGGAGAAATAACAAACTTGCACAAGGCACTAAAGGCAAAACAAAACTACTAGCATGGGAGCTAGAGGAACAAAGTCTTAGATTAGATTAGATTAGATTAGATTAGATTAGATAGTACTTTATTGATTCCTTCAGGAGAGTTCCTTCAGGGAAATAAAAATTCCAGCAGCAGTGTACAGAGTTGAGATGAATTTAAAAAAAAAGTAAAAACTCAATAATAAGGGTTTAAATGGAAACAAAATAGAGAAATGTTTTTATAAGAATAAAAAATAAAAAGCAACAATGGGAATAAAAAAAATAACAGTAAAATAAGAATATAACAAGACAAAGTAGGAAGCTTAGCGCGGAAGCTAGCAAGTACAGGTATGGGATTACCGAATCGAGGATCAAGGTCGTCACTGTTGTGCGAACACAAATTAGGAAGCAAGTTCGAATGAACAAAGGAAGCAGGCTTAAATAAGGACAGTAATTACAAAAACAGGTGTGCATCAGGAAACAAGTGGCAGGTGAAACTAATAAGTAACTATAGTGACAGGACAAACCAGGAACTAAGGAAGTCAAACACTAACAGAACATAATACAAAAGACTCAAAACCTAAACATAATATGATCCGGGCAGTGGATCATATTAAATAATGTTCAAAATATAAAACCTTCTCATGCATTTGAATCCATCCATCCGTTTTCTATCGCACCTGTTCAAGAAGTCGCATTAATGGTAAGAAGTATTTTATGTCACGATGGGGGGGTCGCAGCTTGCTGCGGGGTCGTTCTCCCAGGAAGGCAGACGGACTACTCGGGACATGGCATTTAGGTAAAAACATGATTTAATTTTAACAACAAAAATATACAAACAAAAATCGCTCACAGCGGAGGCACAACTTGGGCTAAGGAACAAAGCTAACGCATAAACAAACTAAGAACATAAATCAAACAAAACTTACTTGGCATGGAATGAAGCACGAAACTACGGCAAGGCATGAAACAAGTCCGCACAGGGCGACTGACTGGCAAAGACGAGCTTAAATACTGCCTCTGATTAGTGCTCGGGATGCAGGTGAGCGGGCGTTTTATCCACCAGAGACAGGTGGACAAAATGAGTAACCAAGGAGACCAGACAAGGGAGTGGAAAAAAAACAGGAACTTAAAGAGTCCAAAGGACAAACAGCACATGGCCAAACAAAAACATGATCAACAGACATGACATTTATTTATCATTGCTTAGCTTTAGAATAACAATGTTATTAAAAAGAATAAGAGACTTATTATACTCTAAAAATGTTGGTCTTACACGCATTTAGTTGTATTCAGTGTTAAAAAATACGATATGGCTCTCACGGAAATTAATTTTGAAATATTTGGCTTTCATGGCTCTTTTAGCCAAAAAGGTTCCCGACCCCTGAAATATAGCATTCTATTACGTTTACAATTGCTTCTTTTCAAACTGAGCTGCTCAACAAATTGCACAAACATGGTGGCTAAGTTTCTAAATATTAGTTATAAAAAAAGGAATTAGTGTTTTCAGTGTTTGTAGGTTGTAAAAAAATATATGTGCTGTATGATTTTGTACACGTTTTTGTACTTGCTGGGAAATAAAAGGATTACAACAGACAACATTGGTGTAATAAATCCCATTTAATATAAAGTGGCATCCCAGTATTCCACGCATATTTTTTGCAACATTTTAAATCACTTCAATATTGTATCAAAATGAAACAAAGTGTTCCTAAAAAGCAAAAATCTGAAGCTGTGTCCTAAACTTTGGGCACGGTCTTCTTGCACTTGTGCTCCTGCATCTCATGTTTGTTGCTGCGGGGGTTGAACATCACCTCAAAGTGGCACTTCAGATGCTGCAAAGAGAGGAAATTGAATAAGTGCAAAGGAAAACTTTGGGAAAATAAACACCTTTCCGACTGCGGGAATCAAGACTGAGCGTTAATAAACATGTCGAGTGTGCGATCCTGGAGGCGACGAGCTATACTTTCACTTCTGAGTTGTATCAGAACTACAGCAATAATTCCAATGAAACTTTGAAAATATTTGGCACGTGTGTGGTCTTTTTTCCTGTAGACTAAGGTCGCCATTGCCAAAGGCAAATAAAGCAAAGCAAAGTGCTTCTCTTTACTCGTACTTTTAACTCGGTGAAGTCAGCTGATGAAAATGCACAACCCGGTGAATTTTGTCTATGGATTAGGAATCACAGTTTAAGCATTAATGTACAAATTAACTTCATAAACTCACCATGGAATAAGTTAATGTATTTTTCTGACTATAAGGCCGACTTAAAATCCTTTCATTTTCTCAAAAATCGACAGTGCGCCTTAAAACCCGGCGCACCTAATGTACGGCATGATTCTGGTCGTGCTTACCGACCTCGAAGCTATTTTATTTGGTACATTGCGTAATGATGAGTGTGACCAGTAGATGGCAGTCACACATAACAGATACCTGTAGACTGCAATATGATGGCAGTAAACTTTTTTTTGATTGATTGATACTTTTATTAGTAGATTGCACAGTACAGTACATATTCCGTACAATTGACCACTAAATGGTAACACCCCAATAAGTTTTTCAACTTGTGTAATCAATTCATGGTAGTGAACAACATTACATTTTCTATGTTCCATGGAAAATAAAGAACATTACACACGGCGCTCAAAAATCCATCAAAATGTTTTTAGTATGACTTTGGTAAGCTATGAAGCCACACCGCTTGATGGATTGTACTGTGCTTCAACATATGGTGTGTGTATAATATAAGACGTATTATCCAGTGATTTGTTTCACAATATTATGCAAAAGCAAATGTTCTTATCTTCTGGTAACTGCTGATGTGTATTTGAGATCTGCATAAGTCCTAAAAATGCGCGTGTCCGCCTTAGTAGTCCGTGTCAACACCCTAGTTGATAAGCTTCTTCTTTTTCTCTATTTTCTTGTTATGTGACATTCATCCTCCACTGTTGCTATTTCTAATATAAAGTAGTGTAAAGTTCTTACTTATATCCGTCAGTAAACTCGCCATGAAAGCACTAAAACATACCGGTGTAGTGAGTTTACATTATTCAACCAAGGAACTATTATGGTGTGTGTATAAGGTAAGACGTACTATCTAGTGTTTTGTTTCACAATATTATGCAAAAGCAAATGTTCTTATCTTCTGGTAACTGCTGATGTGTATTTGAGATCTGCATAAGTCCTAAAAATGCGCGTGTCCGCCTTAGTAGTCCGTGTCAACACCCTAGTTGATAAGCTTCTTCTTTTTCTCTATTTTCTTGTTATGTGACATTCATCCTCCACTGTTGCTATTTCTAATATAAAGTAGTGTAAAGTTCTTACATATATCCGTCAGTAAACTCGCCATGAAAGCACTAAAACATATCGGTGTAGTGAGTTTACATTATTCACCCAAGGAACTATTATGGTGTGTGTATAAGGTAAGACGTACTATCTAGTGTTTTGTTTCACAATATTATGCAAAAGCAAATGTTTTTATCTTCTGGTAACTGCTGATGTGTATTTGAGATCTGCAAAAATCCTGAGAATGCGCTTGTCCGCCTTAGTAGTCTGTGTCAACACCCTAGTTGATAAGCTTCTTCTTTTTCTCTATCTTCTTGTTATTTGACATTCATCCTCCACTTTTGCCATTACTAATATAAAGTAGTGTAAAGTTCTTACTTATATCTGTCAGTAAACTCGCCATGAAAGCACTAAAACATACCGGTGTAGTGAGTTTACATTATTCATCCAAGGAACATTAGTTAGCAGAGAGTTCCGGTCGGACGTTTTTTTCACGGGACATATTTTGGGCGTTGTTGTTGCACTAGTGAGCCATGGATGAGGAGATGCTGCTCCGTTATTGATTGAAGTAAAGTCTGAATGTTTTTAAAACAGTTAGGGCCATCTTTTGACACTTCTTCCACTCCCGTCCTTGCACGCTACACCGCTACAACAAAGATGACGGGGAGAAAGCACGTAAATAAGACCGCCCAAAAAAGCGACTGTCGGGCAAGCGACTTGAAGATGATGTGTAAAACATCATCTATGCAATATTTTGAGCAAATAACCCCCATTTCATGTTATTTAGACATCAAGGAAGTATTTTACATTTAGAAACAAATCATAATAATATGACTCCTTTAATGCGATTTATAATCCGGTGCACCTTTTGTATGAAAATAGACCTGAATAGACCCGCTCATTTAATTGAACGATGGTCAATAAAAAATGGTACTTAACATTATTTCTTGAAATCAACAGTTTTTCACTCATTTACACTTGCAACTTTTTTTGGCCCCGTGGTTGCTTTTTTTGAAGTCCTACTCAATAAAAAAAAGTACAAAGTCAGCAATGCACGGGATTATTTGCATACTTGCCAACCCACCCGATTTTCTCGGGAGACTCCCGAATTTCAGTACCCCTCCAGAAAATCTCCCGCGGCAACCATTCTCCGGAATTTCCACCCGGACAACAATATTGGGGGCGTGCCTTAAAGGCACTGCCTTTAGCGTCCTCTACAACCTGAAAAGGAGACTATTTTATATGTCTCCGTTATCCATAGTTTTATCTATAAGCCATAAAGTAGGCAAGCAGGGAGCTATTTCTCAGCGTGTGTTTATTCCAGCCGGCACGTTAATACACTGACACACAACATCCGGATTCCCATCATGCATTGCTTCAAAACTACGGCAAGTAGTAATGTCCAAAAAAATAACAACAGACGAAGCAGAAGAACGAAGAAGAGACGTGGCGACGACAAAGAGTAAGAAGAAGAAGTACGCTTGCAAGTTCCAAAATGATCGGAAAAAATAATTTCAGTTCATCCAGGACAGCTTGAAAGGGAAGGGGTATGCTGCCTGTAAATTTTGTACATCAGACTTCTCCATTCAACACGGTGGGAGAACGGATGTACTCATTTATGAACAGATTTTATATATATATATACACACATATATTCTATATACACACATATACACACACACACACATATATATATATATATACATATATATATACACATATATATGTACACATTATATATACACACACATATATATATACACACACACATATATATATACACACACATATATATATATATACACACACACATATATATATATATATATATATATATACACACACACATATATATATATATACACACACACATATATATATATATATATATATATACACACACACATATATATATATATATATACATATATATATATATATACACATATGTATATATGTACACATATTATATATACACACATACACACACCCACACACACATATATATATATATACACATATATATATATGTACACATATTATATATACACACATACACACACCCACACACACATATATATATATATACACATATATATATATGTACACATATTATATATACACACATACACACACACACACACACACATATATATATATGTATATGTATATGTATATATATATATATCCATCCATCCATTTCCTACCGCTTATTCCGTTTTTGGGGTCGCGGGGGGCGCTGGCGCCTATATATATATATATATATGTATATATATACCCCCCATCTCCCGAATTCGGAGGTCTCATGGTTTGCAAGTATGATTATTTGGCGGAGGGGGGCGGTGTGGCGCTGGTTGGGGGAGTGGCCGTGCTCGCAACTTGAGGGTTCCTGGTTCGATCCCCACCCTTCTCCCAACCTTGTCACTTCCGTTGCGTCCTTGAGCAAGACACTTCACCCTTGCTCCTGATGGGTGGTGGTTAGGGCCTTGCATGGAAGCTCCCGCCATCAGTGTGTGAATGTGTGTGTGAATGAGTGAATGTGGGAATAGTGTCAAAGCGCTTTGAAGGTAGAAAAGCGCTATACAAGTATAACCCATTTTATTTGTTGGGGAACTTGATTCGGCGGAATGGAAACTGGCCAGTTTGCTGCGTGCAGTTTAGTAGTGTGATAACTGAGGCGGGATCCTAAGGAAGGTGGGGTGCAATAAAATGGAGGTCCTACTGTATAAAAGTGAGGACAAAGTGTTTATCATGAATTTGTGTTTCGAAATTCACAAACAAATGATTGTGGCGGTCCGCTCCCTGTATGATCAGTGTCAGAGCTTGGTCCGCATTGCCGGCAGTAAGTCGGACACGTTTCCAGTGAGGGTTGGACTCCGCCAAGGCTGCCTTTTGTCACCCATTCTGGTCTTAACTATGGACAGAATTTCTAGGCGCAGTCAGGGCGTTGAGGGGATCTGGTTTGGTGGCTGCAGGATTAGGTCTCTGCTTTTTGCAGATGATGTGGTCCTGATGGCTTCATCTGGCCAGGATCTTCAGCTCTCCCTGGATCGGTTCGCAGCCGAGTGTGAAGCACCTGGGATGAGAATCAGCACCTCCAAGTCCGAGTCCGTGGTTCTCGCCTGGAAAAGGGTGGAGTGCCAACTCCGGGTTGGGGAGGAGACCCTGCCCCAAGTGGAGGTGTTCAAGCGCTCACAAGTGAGGGAGGAGTGGATCGTGAGATCGACAGGCGGCGTCTTCAGTAATGCGGACGCTGTATCGATCCGTTGTGGTGAAGAAGGAGCTGAGCCGGAAGGCAAAGCTCTCAATTAACCGGTCGATCTACGTTCCCATCCTTACCTATGGTCATGAGCTTTGGGTTATGACCGAAAGGACAAGATCACGGGTACAAGTGTCCTAAATGGGTTTCCTCCGTCGGGTGGCGGGTCTCTCCCTTAGATATAGGGTGAGAAGATCTGTCATTCAGGAGGAACTCAAAGTAAAACCACTGCTTCTCCAAATTGAGAAGAGCCAGGTGAGGTGGTTCGGGCATCTGGTCAGGATGCCACCCGAACGCCTCCCAAGGGAGGTGTTTCGGGCATGTCCGACCAGTAGGAGGCCAAGGGAAAGACCCAAAACACGTTGGGATGCCTATGTCTACCCGGCTGGCCTGGGAACGCCTCGGGATCCCCCGGGAGGAGCTGGACTAAGTGGCTGGGGAGAGGGAAGTCCGCGACTTGACCCCGGATAAGCGAAAGAAGATGGATGGATGGATGGATGGAAAATTCACAAACAGAATTATCATAGTTACCTTTTTCTCCAGAGTGCAAGTGTTCACGTCGTTATTTTCAGCCTTAAGACACTTGGTTTTTCTCAGCACTGCATTGATCCGATAGTTGATGCTGTTGGTCACCTACAGAGGTTTGTGAAGCACACACTTTAACCTGCATAGCGCACACAATCTATGTTGTGTAACATTTCTTCCATGCACCTCACCTGAGTCTGCGCAGAGACGACGGAGGCCAGTTTGAACAACCTCTTGGCTTTCGACTGGGTGTTGAAGGTGTCCACGGCGTGCTGAGCTGCAGCCTGAACTTCCTGGGACTCTGGACTCCTTTCAAACCAGCCGCCCAGGAGATGCACTTTTCCTGGGAGAGAAGTTGCACCCTTGAGATAAAAGCGTTCCCCCAAGTACCGAGCATATTCTCCTCCAGGTTGTCGTATTCTCAGGTCTTTGCAACTCCAGCAGGCATGAGTTCATGCTCACAGTGTCTGAGGGGATGCAAGTCTTTGTACTAACCTAAAACCAGTGAAGTTGTCTCGTTGTGTAAATGGTAAATAAAAAGAGAATACAATGATTTGCAGATCCTTTTCAACTTATATTCAATTGCATAGACTGCAAAGACAAGATAATTAACGTTAGAACTGGTAAACTTTGCTGTTTTTTTTTCAAATATTAGCTCATTTTGAATTTGATGCCTGCAACATGTTTTCAAAAAAGCTGGCACAAGTGGCAAAAAAGACTGACAAAGTTGAGGAATGCTCATCAAACACTTATTGGGAACATCCCACAGGTGAACAGGCTCATTGGGAACAAGAGGGTGCCATGATTGGGTATAAAAGCAGCTTCCATAAAATGCTCACTAATTCCCAAACAAGGATGGGGCGAGGGTCACCACTTTGTCAACAAATGCCTGAGCTAATATTCCAACAGTTTAAGAACCACATTTCTCAACCAGCTATTGCAAGGAATTTAGTGATTTCACCATCTATGCTCCGTAATATCATCAAAAGGTTCAGAGAATCTGGAGAAATCACTGCACGTAAGCCGTGACATTATGGACCTTCGATCCCTCAGGCGGTACTGCATCAAAAAAGTGACATCAGTGTGTAAAGGACATCACCAAATGGGTTCAGGAACATTTCAGAAAACCACTGTCAGTTGGCCGCTACGTCTGTGAGTGCAAGTTAAAACTCTACTATGCAAAGCCAAAGCCATTCATCAACAACACCCAGAAACGCCACCGGCTTTGCTGGGCCCGAGCTCATCTAAGATGGACTGATGCAAAGTGGAAAAGTGTTCTGTGGTCTGACGAGTCCACATGATTGTTCTAGGCGCAAAGTGTAAAAGCCAGCATCAGTCATGGTATGGGGGTGTATTAGTGCCCAAGGCATGGGTAACTTACACATCTGTGAAGGCACCATTAATGCTGAAAGGTACATACAGCTTTTGGAGCAACATATGTTGTCAACCAAGCAAAGTCTTTTTTCACAGACGCCCCTGCTTATTTCAGCAAGACAATGCCAAGCCACATTCTGCATGTGTTACAACAGCGTGGCTTCGTGGTAAAAGAGTACATACATACAAAATTTAGGCCAAAGAACCACCATTAAATGTTATGTAGTGTTTAGAATGTAGAAAAATTCCTATTTTGAGCCTGTTAAGAAATGTCAAACATCCATATTGGATGTCCTCAACGGAACTGTTCAGTTTGTCTAAGCCAGGGGTCGGCAACCCAAAACGTTGAAAGAGCCATATTGGACCAAAAATGCAAAAAAACAAATCTGTCTGGAGCCGCAAAAATTAAAAGTCTTATATAAGTGTTATAGTGAAGGCACCACATGACGTAAGTGTCTATTTTAGGTATATTAGCCTACTATCAAAATGACTTTAAAAGTCTTATCTAAGTGTTATAATGAAGGCAACACATGATGTAAGTGTTTATATTAGCCTACTATCAAAATGACTACGTGTCGCAGGCTGAAACAAATCTTTGTTGACAAAAATGTGGAAATGTAATATTTATTCTACACATTTTTACAACATTAGTAAATCAGAGGCTGCTCAGAAGGTGAGATAACTCTTGGAAATGACTGGTTCAGGATGGCCAAAAGTTTTCTAATGGATTTATTACAATCTTTGGCAAGCTAGGTAACGTTTGCTGTGGTCTGGAACAACATGGCACACACACAACTATCAGAAATTCAGCCAATATTACATACAAATAATGTGTCATGAGACATGCAAACAGGATAAAAGTAAAGGATATTAAATGATCTCAAATAGAGCTACAACTGAGGCACAATGATGCAATATGTACATACGGCTAGCCTAAATAGCATGTTAGCAAGTATTAGCTTGCAGTCATGCACTGTCCAAATATGCCCGATTAGCACTCCAACAAGTCAATAACATCAACAAAGCACACCTTTGTGCATTCACGCACAGCTTAAAACTTTTGGTGGACAAAACGAGACAAACAAATGTAAACAAACTGTTGCGTCACAGTCCACGAAATGGTGAGTTCAAGAGCCGCCGAAATTGGTAGGAGAAAACAATCTTCACCAAATAGTGTCATGAGTGAAGCATACACACAAACATATTAAACGGTGGTTGTTCTAACAGTTGGGAAGTTTTGTGTCATGTTTGTCCTTGAACTAAAAACATACTGAAAAATAAAATGTTCCCCCCAATCTTTTTCCAAGTTCAATCTTTTTTAAAAAATGCTTAAGGGAGCTGCCAGAGTGGCACTTAAGAGCCATGGGTTGCTGACCCCCGAGCTAAAAAGATGTTATGTCTCACACTCCAGCGGTTTGTGCACACAGACTTAGATTGGTCACATTCAGTCTGTCACACCTTGTTTTTTTCTTTCTTGTGATTTGCATGTTTTATTTTGAAAAGCAACTCCTTTTGTTTCAGATCACGGGCCCTTCCTCTTGTGTCACCAGTCTGACGTCATCCCTGACCCTTGATTGTTTCCACCTGTTTCCCATTACCCTCATGTTCCACATAAGCTCATGCCTCCCCTTGTTCTATACAAGATCGTCTCGAACTTTCTTGTCTCTCTAGCGTTCATGTTCATGTTTGTGTCCATGCCTTGCCTCTTCCCACGTCTACTCCCTTGGAACAAAGAATCCCACGCTGTAATTTTGAAAGTAACTTTTTTCCCTCCTCGGAGCGACTTTTGTAATCTAGCCTTTGTTCAACCGAAGTGGTGAGTTTTGATTTTTTTTCTAATAACCTTTTCTTCCTCAATGTTTTTGAATGATTTTTTTGTTTACCTTTATTAGAGTAGAAATTTTCATAGTGATTTTTGTTTTTCCTCCTGTTGGAGCGTTTTATGTTAAATTTTCATAGCAAAATACGACCCTAATTATGGTTTGTCTTTTTGTTGATATTTTCCTCCTTCTTAGGAGTGATTTTCGGTTGATCCCTTTTGGAACTTTTTCTGCTCTCAGTTTTTTTTTTGTTTATTCATAGAATGCGTATTACTCTGGCCCTGGATGTTTAATAGTTTTTCAAAATAAAAGCTTGCTGATCCGCCTCCGCTTGGGATGGTTTCCTGCTGGCTCCGCTGTGAACGGGACTCTCGCTGCTGTGTTGGATCCATTATGGATTGAACTTTCACAGTATCATGTTAGACCCGCTCAACATCCATTGCTTTCCTCCTCTCCAAGGTTCTCATAGTCATCATTGTCACCGACGTCCCACTGGGTGTGAGTTTTCTTTGCCCTTATGTGGGCCTACCGAGGATGTCGTAGTGGTCTGTGCAGCCCTTTGAGACACTAGTGATTTAGGGCTATATAAGTAAACATTGATTGATTGATTGATTTACTAAGAACCTCAACTCTCCATCTAAATCCACTCCTTAATCCAAGCCTGACAGTCTAAATTCTGGTCCAACTTTTTATTCTCCAAAAAGATGAAAGCGTGCCCAGGCAAGGAAGGTTTCGCCCTATTGTGGTGTAAATAAACCAACAACAAGGAAGCAACGACTCGATCAGAATCAAAGCCGACTGCAGTCATCAGAATGGAATTCCCCCTCGTTAGCACTTTGGTATTGTGTGGAAAAACAACTGCTGCCAGCCCAAAATCAGTCAGTAGACTAGAAACGACCACGTTGGCGTTCCATTCAGTTTTATTATTGGCACAAAAGGGACACCTCTTGTTGGAATATAAATAGTTGGGGCTTTGACAGCAAAATTCAAACTATATCTGATCAACCTGAGTCTATGAGCATGAACTGATTTGAATGAAAAGTCTTCTAGGAAATACTGAACAGTCTAGTTGCAATTGATTGAATTCCCTGAGAAATGAATAATATTCAGTCGTGGTCAAAACCATCCGCAAGCTTCTGGTTGACCACTCCTTTTGACAAAATTGGTGCAGTTCAGCTAAATGTGTTGGTTTTCTGACTTGGACTTGTTTCTTCAGCATTGTCCACACATTTAAGTCAGGACTTTGGGAAGGCCGTTCTAAAACCTTCATTCTAGCCTGGTTTAGCCATTCCTTTACCACTCTTGAGGTGTGTTTGGGGTCATCGTCCTGTTGGAACACCCAACTGCACCCAAGACCCAACCTCCGGGCTGATGATTTTAGCTTGTCCTGAAGAATTTGGAGCTAATCCTCTTTTTTCATTGTGCCTTTTACTCTCTGTAAAGCACCAATCACTCTTATCAAAAAAAAAAAAAATGAGTTGTAGAAATGATTGGAAACTCAAGTCATCCATGACATGATGTTCTTTACAAGTGTATGTAAACTTTTGACATAAATCCCATTACAAGAAAAAAAAAAGTGTAACTGCCCAAAAAGAGGGGACCTAAAGTGGTGCTTTGAGGAACTCCGCGGTTATTTAAAACACAAGTTTTGGATGACTATGTTCTATGTTGTTTGCTAGCTAGGTGAAAATGTCAACTCAAGGATCTGCCGACGTGGTTGCAGTGCAGGTCCAGCTTTCTCTACACAACAGTTTCTCTACACAACACTATCTGTCAGGGTTATTTGGTAGTGCTGAACCCCAAGATGCAGAGACGGAGGCAGGCATGGTATATGAAAACCTGATTTAATTAAAACTACACAAAAACAAACAAAAAGCACGCACGTGGGCGGAATAACAAACTAAGAGAGCTAGCACTGGGAGCTAGAAAAACAAAAAGGAACTTTAGCATGGAAGCTGGAGGATAACAAACAGAAAAACTGGAAATAGCTAATGGCTAACAAAAAACGGCTTACCGCTACGACGACCAGGACAAGATGCAGCACGACAGGTAATAGCTGAAATGATGCCAGAGACGACAGGTAGCAAAGACACAAGAGTGACATGAGGCAACAACAATACAATGATCCATGAATTGATTAACGTGGACCCCGACTTAAACAAGTTGAAAAACTTATTCGGGTGTTACCATTTAGTGGTCAATTGTACGGAATATGTACTGTACTGTGCAATCTACTAATAAAAGTATCAATCAATCAATCAATCAAAGCAACTGACACAAGACAAAGCAGGTACAAATAGGTGCAGGCTGATTGGCAACAGGTGTGGCCAGGTGCCGATCAGCCACAGCTGAGGAGGAACGCAGCACTCAGGGAACAAGACAGGAAGCTGACAAAATAAGAGCACTAGACAGGAACGAAAGACAGGAGATACTAAACACAGAGGAAACAGACAAATGCAGAGGAAAAAACTAAAACATAGACAAACTGTCAGGGGAAAGCCTGACAACACTTTCTCTACACAACAGGCGCACTCTAATGTTGTTAGGAATTTTCTGCAAGAACTATTGTCTCCCAAGTTTTGAACCAAACTCCACCCTTTGACTAGCCGTGCTACACAAGTACTTCTCTACATAATAATGATGACTGCATGATGCTGATAGTATATATTTGTACCATGAATTGAGTACCGTGGACCCCGACTTCAACAAGTAGAAAAACTTATCGGCGTGTTACCATTTAGTGGTCAATTGTACGGAATATGTACTGTACTGTGCAATCTACTAATAAATGTTTCAATAAATCCATCCATGACCTATTTTACTTGAATATGTATAATAGAGCCATTCCTAATATTGTGTTGTTTTTTTCTCCTGCCTCCACGCTCAGTACCGAATGACTCAGTTTTTCTTTCCAAGTGGTTAACAAACCAAACTCTGCCAAACCAAATAACAGCACAGCAATGACGGCTTTGGCCAACAAAGCCTCTGACTCACGCTCATGAGGCGTTCTGCATGTTGCCATTGTGTCATTCTGTCTGGCATACGCTGGCTTTAGTGTACAAAGTACTGAGTTCATCAGGTAGTATTGCAGTACAGCCACGGTGTCAGTTTGTCTATGTTTTAGTTTTTTCCTCTGCATTTGTCCGTTTTCTCTGTGTTTAGTATCTCCTGTCTTTAGTTCCCGTCTAGTGCTCCTATTTTGTCAGCTTCCTGTCTTGTTCCCTGAGTGCTGTGTTCCTCCTCACTTGCGGCTGATTGGTACCGGGCCACACCCGTTGCCAATCAGCCCGCTCCTATTTGTACCTGCTTTGTCTTGTGTCAGTTGCTGGATCATTGTATTGTCGTTTGTATTGTCGTTGCCACATGTCACTCTTGTCGTGCTACCTGTCGTGTCGTTTTGTTACAGCTACTACCTGTCGTGCTACATTTTGTCCTGGTCGTCGTAGCGGTAAGCTGTTTCTGTTAGCATTAGTTATTTCCAGTTTTTCTGTTTGCTATCCCCTACCTTCCATGCTAAAGTTCCTTTTTCGTTTTCTAGCTTCCAGTGCTAGCTCCCTTAGTTTGTTATTCCACGCACGTGCATGCTTTTTGTTTGTTCTTGTTTAGTTTTAATTAAATCATGTTTTCATATGAGCCTAGTGTTCATTAAATTTGTTCTAATTTCCATCCATCCATCCATTCATTTTCGACCGTTTATTACCTTTTGGGATCGCGGGGGGCATTGGCGCCTATCTCAGCTACAATCGGGCGTAAGGCGGGGTACAACCTGGACAAGTCGCCACCTCATCGTTTCATTGTATGCATATCTGGATGTTTTCCATGGGTTACAGTATTTGTGATAGGCCCTAATATATTGTTGTTTTTTTACATTTTGGCAAGGCAACATAATGTCACAATTCATGCAGGAATATTTTTAATGGCGGTTTGTATCTTTATTATATGAAACAAACTAATATGAACCCAATATGTTTTACACCAAAAATCACTTCATATTCTCTACTGCTCGCTAGTGTTACCATATCTGAGTTATTGTGCAGAAATATGTGGAAATAACTACAAAAGTACACTGAATTTGTCTTACAAAAAATATCAGCTATAATAATACATAATGTTGGATACAGAGAACATACAAAGACTTTATTCATTGAATCGAAAATACTGAAATTCCACGACATAGTGAATTTGCAAACAGCTGAAATTATACACAAAGCATAACCTGCTACCCAAGAATGTACAATAATTATTCTTAAAAAAGAGGAGAAATATACAAAATTTAAACATTTATTTTAAACATTTGTACGCACGCAGAACACTTCAAACCTGCAGTATATCAGTATGTGGAATGAGAGCAATTATTGAGAGAATAAATCAAACACTGTACTAATATGATCCACTTCAAGAAACTCTTCAAACTTAAAGTGTTTACAAAGTACAAAGAAGAAGAACCATGATAAACATTCTGAATTTATTCCATCCATCCATTCATTTTCTAGATCTTACTCATCTCACCATATAAAATATAACTGACAGTACTTCACAAATTATTATTATTTTTTTTTTTTATGTTATTACCTATGGAGTATATTGTGAATAAATTGAGAACGGGAAGTGAACAAAAGTTTTAGCAACTGCTATGTAAAAGAAAAGGGGTAGGATTAAATCAAGTCTGCTTCATCCTACCCCTTTTCAAGCATGTTGAAAAGAGAAACTGGAAATTGTGATGCATCATGTTGTATGTATGCATGTTCCAAATAAACTCAAACTATGTACAGTAAACAACACATTGATATCGCAAAACACTTTTATTAAAGGGGAACATTATCACAATTTCAAAAGGGTTAAAAACAATAAAAATCAGTTCCCAGTGGCTTGTTTTATTTTTCGAAGTTTTTTTCAAAATTTGAGACCTCCTGGAATATCCCTAAATAAAGCTTTAAAGCGCCTTATTTTCGCTATCTTCGCAACCACTACCCATTTCCCTGTGACGTCATACAGGGCTGCCAATACAAACAATGGCGGTTACCACAGCAAGATATAGCGACATTAGCTCGGATTCAGACTCGGATTTCAGCGGTTTAAGCCATTCAACAGATCACGCATGTATTGAAACAGATGGTCGGAGTATGGAGGCAGATAGCGAAAACGAAATTGAAGAAGAAATTGAAGCTATTCGGCCATAGTATGGGTGTACCTAATGAAGTGGCCCATAGCATGGCTGCGTTATTAGCATCGCCGGAAAAATATGTAGACCAAACGATCAGGACTTTCGCATCTTGTGACACTGGAGCAACTTAAATCCGTCGATTGGTAAGTGTTTGTTTCGCATTAAATGTGGGTATCTCGTTTCAAATGTACATACAGCTAGCGTAAAAAGCATGTTAGCATCGATTAGCGTAGCATGTTAGCATCGATTAGCTGGCAGTCATGCTGCAACCAAATATGTCTGATTAGCACATAAGTCAACAACATCAACAAAACTCACCTTTGTGATTTAGTTGACTTAATCGTTGCAAATGCATCTGCAGGTTATCCATATATCTCTGTGCCATGTCTGTCTTAGCATCGCCGGTAAAATGTGCAGACACATTCAATGGGGGTCTGGCGGTAGATTTCTTGCCAGTGGTGCAACTTGAATCCCTCCCTGTTAGTGTTGTTACACCCTCCGACAACACACCGACAGGGCATGATGTCTCCAAGGTTCCAAAAAATAGTCGAAAAAACGGAAAGTAACAGAGCTGCGACTCTGTGTTTGTAATGTGAAAATGAAAATGGCGGGTGTATTATCTCGGTGACGTCACGTTCTGACGTCATCGCTAAAAGACCGATAAACAGAAAGGCGTTTAATTTGCCAAAATTCACCCATTTAGAGTTCGGAAATCGGTTAAAAAAATACATGGTCTTTTTTCTGCACCATCAAGGTATATATTGACGCTTGCATAGGTTTGGTGATAATGTTCCCCTTTAAGGCTTAAATAAGCTCCGCTTTTTCCTACTCCTTTTCAAACATGTTGAATAGAGAAACTGGAAATTGTGATGCATCATGTTGTATGCATGCATGTTCCAAATAGACTCAAACTACTGTATGTAAACAACAAATTGATATTGTTAAACACTTTTTTAAAGGATTCAATAAGCTCTGCTTCTTCCTGCTCCTTTTCAAACATGTTGGATAGAGAAACTGGAAATTGTGATGCATCATGTTGTATGCATGTTCCAAATAAACTCAAACTATGTAAACAACAAATGTATATTGTTAAACACTTTTATTAAGGATTACAAAGACTCTGCATCGTCCTACCCCTTTTCAAACATGTTGAATAGGGAAACTGGAAATTGTGATGCATCATGTTGTATGCATGCATGTTCCAAATGAGTCACACTCAAACTATGTAAACAACAAATTGATATTGTTAAACACTTTTATTAAGGATTCAATAAGCTCCGCTTCTTTTTACTTCTTTTCGAACGTGTTGAATAGAGGAACTGCATTATGTTGAATGCATGTTCCAAACAAACTCAAACTCAACTCAATATGTATTTCCTATCCACTGTAAGGAGTAATAAAACCAGACAATAATTGACTATGAAATAAAAATATAACAAATAAAAGTGTTGGTGACCTTTTGGTAATGGAATGCATCTAATGAACGATTTACTGCAGTTGTCGACATCATGTCCTACACATTTATACTACATACTGTTAATATTCTAGTTATATACTCCAATGAATCCTCTTTATATCCTAAGTCAGGGGTGTCCAAACTTTTTCCACAGAGGGCCGCACACGGAAAAATTTAAGCATGCGGGGGCCATTTAGATATATTTAATTTTCAAACCATAACAAAAAATATGGATTTATAGTTTTAATCCTTAGGGGTCCTGTGGAGCATAGAGGGTGTCAGTCACTAAAATGATAAAAATAGGTCAAATTATTTTATTTTTTTTAATTTAATGCTTACAGTAAATCTCTATATCAACTTGAGGTTGATATAAAGTAAAACAAATAAGGTTTTATTCCTTTTCTGTCAAAGACAACTTTGTTTTTTATAGTAAAACTGAAATATGCAGTATTTAGATGGATAGATAGATAGATAGATAGATAGATAGATAGATAGATAGATAGATAGATAGATAGATAGATAGATAGATAGATAGATACATAGTACTTTATTGATTCCTTCAGGAGAGTTCCTTTATTTAGTAATTAAAGGCCTCAAAGATCAATAATGCAGGACACCATTGATTTTAATCATTTAATATTTTTGTGTAATCACAGTGAAAAGTTAAATAAAATCCTACTAAATATATTTGAGATCCGAAAGGTTCCCCACTCATAAATTGATACATTTTTTTTTTCATTTTTTTTTTTTACTTTTAACACTTAAATATCAAGATCAGCTTCTGATATATCTGTCGATTTTATGTGAGCTATTATATTGTTTGTTTTATGCTCTTTTGTCAAAACTTTGATGTTTTTATATGGCAACCACACAACACATGCAATATTTTTTCCACATAAAACATTTTAAAGTGGTCATTTTTAAATACTAATTCATTATAACATAGATTTTTTTTGTCTTTTTTTTTTTTTGAGCTATGGGAAAAAAAAGAAAATAAAGACAAAAGGAACAAAAAAACTGCCTGCATGGCAGCTTTGTGTCAACATTGCCACTTTTTCTCATTAGATTTCACCTCATTCCACATTTTTTTTATGTTTTTATTTTTTTATTTTTGCAATACTATCAATTTTGTAATTTTCGCAGAATGTGTGGCGGGCCGCAAATGGCCCCTGGGCCGCACTTTGGACACCCCTTTCCTGAATCAACTGTTCCCATTATCTCTGTAACCAAGTCCAATAATAAAGTTTAAAGTTTTTTTTTTTTTAAATGTCATAGTTTCCATGCAGCTTTACTTACTTGGCACGATGACTTCCTCCACAGTCTCATCTCCAGCACACAGCCTGACAACTGACAGACAAATAAGCACCGATAAAGGCAGATTCATCTCGGCTTGGTTTAGTCGGCCACCACCGAACCAAACTGGAAGTTGAGAGTGCTGATGAAATATCCTGAGGATCGACAGCCTGAGGAAATAAAGAAAGAAATGTCATGTAAATATCAACAACAGAAACAAGGATACAAAGTAAGAGGTGGTGTTTAAATAACTTGCCTGTGTGACTTCACCCTCTGGAGTCCTGCAGCTGAGTGTGTATGGTGGGGACTCTTCAGCATGTAAGAGAGCTGGTATGTTTCACAAGTCAGTGATGACCCAGCCCCTGAGCGCCAGTGACGCCACACTGGGATTAAACACTCGTTAGTGCCTTTTGTGTGCATGGGGGTCAGATGTGTGCTCTTCTCTGGGAGCGCTGACATGTTGGGCCTCTTTTAAGCTTTGTTATTCATCTTTGTTTTGGGCCAGTCCACCAAAACACTGCCATGTCTATAAAAACACACTTAAAAGGGGAACATTATCACCAGACCTATGTAAGCGTCAATATATACCTTGATGGTGCAGAAAAAAAGACCATATATTTTTTTAACCGATTTTCGAACTCTAAATGGGTGAATTTTGGCGAATTAAACGCCTTTCTGTTTATGGCTCTGGAGGGGATGACGTCGGATTGTGACGTCGCCGAGGAAATACAGCCGCCATTTTCATTTTCAACACATTGTAAACATTGGGTCTCAGCTCTGTTATTTTCCGTTTTTTCGACTATTTTTTGGAACCTTGCCTCGTCGGTGTGTTGTCGGAGGGTGTAACAACACTAACAGGGAGGGATTCAAGTTGCACCACTGGCAAGAAATCTTCTGCCAGACCCCATTGAATGTACCAGAGTGTCTTCACATTTTACCGGCGATGACAGACATTGAATTGACACGGAGAACAGACAGACATGATTATATTTACTGTGCAAAACATAAATCAGTGTCTCTTTAACGATGCACTTTCCACTAGTCTGCAGTAAGAAAGTTCGCTCCGCTTCAGGTCAGACAAAACCCAGTCCAAACCAAATGATTGTGTAATGATTTACTGTAAATACTGGGAACAGATACAAGAAAGACAGAAGGGAGAATAGCGTGCATTTTCATACAGAATGCATCCGGCTAGTCGTAACACATGCATATACTGTGCATAGCAACCCTTTATACTGTATAAAGCTCCTATGACTGCTGGTCAGACTGAAAAAAAGTATAATGCCACCCTTTGTTACTACATTGAATCCTCTTTTATCGCTGTTAATTGGTTCCAGGCCTGACCCTGGTCAATTAACATCTGCTAAAGAGGAATAAACAGTGGAACCTAAATTAATGAACTCTTTATTGTACATTTTTTTCTATTTGCAAACCACAGACAGAATGAAAATATGCTTTGTGTACAATCATTTCATCCACCCATTGTGTGCCTCCATCCCCGGTGCTCACTGCTCATTCAGTCAGCAAAATGTTGCTGTTGGCCACTGTGCTAATTGCTACTTTGTGTGCTTTTTAAAGGGGAACATTATCACCAGACCTATGTAAGTGTCAATATATACCTTGATGTTGCAGAAAAAAGACCATCTATTTTTTTAACTGGTTTCCGAACTCTAAATGGGTGAATTTTGACGAATTAAACGCCTTTCTGTTTATCGCGCTGGAGGCGATGACGTCAGAATGTGACGTCGCCGAGGTAACACACCCACCATTTTCATTTTCAACACATTACAAACACCGGGTCTCAGCTCTGTTATTTTCCGTTTTTTTGACTATTTTTTGGAACCTTGGAGACATCATGCCTCGACGGTGTGTTGTCGGAGGGTGTAACAACACTAACAGGGAGGGATTCAAGTTGCACCACTGGCCCAAAGATGCGAAAGTGTCTGCCGCCAGACCCCCATTGAATGTACCAAAGTGTCTCCACATTTTACCGGCGATGACAGACATGACACAGAGATGTATGGATAACCTGCAGATGCATTTGCGACAATAAAGTCAACGAAATCACAAAGGTGAGTGTACGGACTTCCTGCCGTCCTCGTGTGGGTTGCGGGGACACCTGACACAAGACGCATCATAGCATCGTTGGCGTTGATTTATTATTTCAACAAATCTTGGCCCTTTGGTCGAGTCACTTTTCAGTGCGCTCCTTCGTGCTGCCTGCTGCCGCTGCATGCCTTTCGGCGTCCGGGGTTTGCGTCCGCTGCGGGGGTGTGTCATTGCTCTCGTGGTGTGGGTTGTCGTGCTTCTGGTCTGCTGGCCGATGTTTCCTCCTCCGTGCTGCTCCCTCGCTCGTTCCTCCTTCGCCCTTTTTGTACTCTAGCAGCAGATAGACAGACTGTGAGCAGGTGTGTAGTATACGCACCTGTCTTAGATTGGCGCTGCAGTGTCGCTCCGCGTGTGTCACGCCTCTTCTTCCCGTCGCATTCCCCGCCTCCCGGCCTCAAGGTGGGCCCGCGCTGCTGCTTTCCGCCCGTTGTCGGCCCGTCGGCGGTGTCTCTCCACAGTGAGTTTTGTTGATGTTGACTTATGTGCTAATCAGACATATTTGGTCGCGGCGTGACTGCCAGCTAATCGATGCTAACATGCTACGCTAATCGACGCTAACATGCTATTTACCGGCGGTGCTAAAGCAGACATGACACAGAGATGTATCGATAACCTGCAGATGCATTTGTAACGATAAAGTCACAGAAATCACAAAGGTGAGTTTTGTTGATGTTGACTTATGTGCTAATCAGACATATTTGGTCGCGGCATGACTGCCAGCTAATCGATGCTAACATGCTATGCTAATCGATGCTAACATGCTATTTACCTGCGGTGCTAAAGCAGACATGACACAGAGATGTATCGATAACCTGCAGATGCATTTGTAACGATGAAGTCACAGAAATCACAAAGGTGAGTTTTGTTGATGTTGACTGCCAGTTAATCAATGCTAACATGCTATGCTAATCGATGCTAACATGCTATTTACCGGCGGTGCTAAAGCAGACATGGAACAGAGATGTATGGATAACCTGCAGATGCATTTGCAACTATATTACGTTTCCTTCCACCCACATTTAATGCGAAAAAAACACTTACCAATCGACGGATTTAAGTTGCTCCAGTGTCACAAGATGCGAAAGTCCTGATCGTTTGGTCCGCACATTTTACCGGCGATGCTATGGCTATGAATAGCGTCAATAGCTATTCGTCATAATTACACAACGTTTTCAAGACGAAACTCCCGGGAAATTTAAAATTGCAATTTAGTAAACTAAAAAGGCCGTTTTGGCATTTCCCCAGGGTTCGGTCCTTGGCCCTGTACTCTTCAGCATCTACATGCTGCCGCTGGGTGACGTCATACGCAAATACGGTATTAGCTTTCACTGCAATGCTGATGACACCCAACTCTACATGCCCCTAAAGCTGACCAACACGCCGGACTGTAGTCGGTTGGAAGTGTGTCTTAATGAAATTAAACAATGGATGTCCGCTAACTTTTTGCAACTTAACGCCAAAAAAAAACGGAAATGCTGATTATCGGTCCTGCTAGACACCGACCTCTATTTAATAATACAACTTTAACATTTGACAACTAAATAATAAAACAAGCTGACTCGGTAAAAAATCTGGGTGTTATCTTCGACCCAACTCTCTCCTTTAAGTCACACATTAAAAGCGTTACTAAAACGGCCTTCTTTCATCTCCGTAATATCGCTAAAATTCGCTCCATTTTGTCCACTAAAGACGCTGAGATCATTTGTTACGTCTCGTCTCGATTACTGTAACGTATTATTTTCGGGTCTCCCCATGTCTAGCATTAAAAGATTACAGTTGGTACAAAATGCGGCTGCTAGACTTTTGACAAGAACAAGAAAGTTTGATCACATTACGCCTGTACTGGCTCACCTGCACTGGCTTCCTGTGCACTTAAGATGTGACTTTAAGGTTTTACTAATTACGTATAAAATACTACACGGTCTAGCTCCATCCTATCTTGCCGACTGTATTGTACCATATGTCCCGGCAAGAAATCTGCGTTCAAAAACTCCGGCTTATTAGTGATTCCTAGAGCCCAAAAAAAGTCTGCGGGCTATAGAGCGTTTTCCGTTCGGGCTCCAGTACTCTGGAATGCCCTCCCGGTAACAGCTCGAGATGCTACCTCAGTAGAAGCATTTAAGTCTCACCTTAAAACTCATCTGTATATTCTAGCCTTTAAATAGACCTCCTTTTTAGACCAGTTGATCTGCCGCTTCTTTTCTTTCTCCTATGTCCCCCCCCTCCCTTGTGGAGGGGGTCCGGTCCGATGACCATGGATGAAGTACTGGCTGTCCAGAGTCGAGACCAAGGATGGACCGCTCGTCGGGACCCAGGATGGACCGCTCGCCTGTATCGATTGGGGACATCTCTATGCTGCTGATCCGCCTCCGCTTGAGATGGTCTCCTGTGGACGGGACTCTCGCTGCTGTCTTGGATCCGCTTTGAACTGAACTCTCGCGGCTGTGTTGGAGCCACTATGGATTGAACTTTCACAGTATCATGTTGAACCCGCTCGACATCCATTGCTTTCGGTCCCCTAAAGGGGGGGGGGTTGCCCACATCTGAGGTCCTCTCCAAGGTTTCTCATAGTCAGCATTGTCACTGGCGTCCCACTGGATGTGAATTCTCCCTGCCCGCTGGGTGTGAGTTTTCCTTGCCCTTTTGTGGGTTCTTCCGAGGATGTTGTAGTCGTAATGATTTGTGCAGTCCTTTGAGACATTTGTGATTTGGGGCTATATAAAAAAACATTGATTGAAATAGTACGTCCACGGGTGTCTTGACGCGCAGTGTCTCGGGGGAGTCGACGGCAGCTATGAAAGGGGCGAGCTCAGCTTTTCTCCGGTAAGAAGCGACTTTTTAACAACAATTTTCTCCCCGAAACCTGCTGGTTGACATTCCGTCGTGTTTCATGTTGGCTTGACCGCGCTCTGATCCATAGTAAATTTTCACCTCCAGGAATTTTAAACAAGGAATCACCGTGTGTTTGTGTGGCTAAAGGCTAAAGTTTCCCAACTCCATCTTGCTACTGTGACTTCTCCAATATTAATTGAACAAATTGCAAAAGATTCGGCAACGCAGTTCTCCAAAATACTGTGTAATTATGCCGTTAAAGCAGACGACATTTAGCTGTGTGTGTGCGTAGCGCTCATACTTCTTAAAAACCCGTGAAGTCTTGCGTACACGTCATCATTACACGACGTTTTCAAGACGGGAAATTTATAATTGCAATTTAGTAAACTAAAAAGGCCGTATTGGCATGTGTTGCAATGTTAATATTTCATCATTGATATATAAACTATCAGACTGCGTGTTGGGTAGACTGGTTTAGTGGGGCTGAAACGGGGCTTAGGCTAGATAATTATTCCTTTAATGGTTAAAGGACTTAGTGCAGACATGGCCTCAGAGATAGGACGACTGTGAGAAGCTCCGTCATGCCAGAGGAATTCCAAGTAAAGCCACTGCTTCTCCACACGTAGGAGAGATGAGGTGGTCCGGGGCAAGGAGCCACGGGAAAGACCGTGGGTCTCACACTCTCTGAGGGAGAACCCACCGAGCATTTCGGACGATATGTAATTACTGAGAACTTATTGGAATACGAAAATACATCCGACCACAAAATGGCTGCCTAAACATAAACTTTTATTTAGACAAGTGATGAAAAGTCAAGTTTTTCCTTGACCAGTGTGAGTGGCTGCAAGGCGCCGACTAGTGGTGAGGATGACAAGTCCTTTAACACAGTTCTGGGCAATTATTTTCACTCGGGGGGCCACATTTAGAGGAAAAAAATGTGTTTCCTGAAGAAACTGTTATGATTAGCTGCCCGGATCATATTCTGATTTAGGTTTTTGAGTTTTTTTGTGTTTTTTTGTGTGTATTAGACACTATCGGTTCATGGTTGTACTTCCTTGTTTAGTCTGTCACCATAGTTACGCATTAATTTCACCTGCCCCTTGCTTTTGACGCGCACCTGTTTTTGTAATTACTGACCTGATTTAAGCCTGCCTTCTTTGTTCACTTGTTCTTTCTTCCTAGTTTGTGTTACATGCAACAATTGACGACTCTGATTCCATTTCTGTACTTGCTAGCCTCCACGCTAATCCTTTGTTAGTTCCCTAGCTCACATGCTAGCGCTTTTGGTTCTTTCTAGCTCTAATGCTAGTTCTGTTCGTTTTGCTTTCTGTGCCTCGTGCAAGTCTTTCTGTTTCATAGTCTGTTTTATTTATTAAGCAAATCTTAATTTCTTACCTTCACGCTGGGTTCGAGCCCGACTGCATCAAGAAAGAACGAACTCGCATCACGATGCCTCGTGATCGTCACAGGAACTCTCCTGAAGGAATCAATAAATTACTATCTATCCATCTATCTATCAATCTATCTATCTATCTATCTATCTATCTATCTATCTATCTATCTATCTATCTATCTATCTATCTATCTATCTATCTATCTATCTATCTATCTATCTATCTATCTATCTATCTATCTATCTATCTATTCTTAGGAACACTAATACAAACCTTCAAAATAATATCTGATTGAATGCTAAAAACGGTCTGACAGACCATCTTACAACATGGAATTGAATTTTAAATATTCTGAATGAATGCGACACCCAGAATGTACATGAAAATAAAGAAAGTGGGATTTGCAATATTAAGTATGAAGGGTAAAACACTGAATATTGACAACATATGAAAGTCACACCTCTCGATACAATCACGCAAAACGCAACAGAAATGCAACAAACACTGTGAAATATGAACGTGAATGTCAGGCTTGTCCCTGACAGTTTGGCCATGTTTTAATTTTTCCCTATGCGTTTGTCTTTGTTTCCTGTCAGCGCTCTTATTTTGTCCGTTTCCTGTTTGTCTCCCTGAGTGCTGTGTCTCCCCAGCTGTGGCTCATTGGCACCTGGCCACACCTGGCGTCAATCAGCCAGACACTATTTAAAGCTGCCTTCCCTTCCAGTCACTGCTAGATTATTATCGTGTCCATGTCACCACTACCTGTCAATGTCATTATTAATTATTGTTGCAGCTGTGTCTACTTCTGTTCACTCTGCTCATGCCATAGTTATTTCGTGTCACAGTAAGTGGTTTTGTTCATAGCCTAGTTTGTTCTCCGCCTTGTGTGCGCCTTTTGTTAGTACCCTTTTGTTTGTTTTTGTTTTAGTGTTTTAATTAAATCATGTTTTCTCACTTAATGCCTGCCGCCTTCTCTGCATCTTGGGATTCGTCAAAAACTCACTCTGACAGTGAAGGTAAAAAAAACAAAACACTTACAATCTGATATATCTGTTGTATCACTAAGCCAGGGAAATGTTGAAAGAGCCATATTGGACCAAAAATAAAATAAACAAATCAATCTGGAGCTGCAAAAAAATTAAAAGCCACATATTAGTCTTATAAAATTGTATTTTGACTGTGGGGCCAATTTTACAGTTAAAAAAATGTGTCTGGGGGCTGGTATATCTATTTTTAGGAACGAAACCTTACAATAATGTCTGATTGAACACTAAAAAACGGAATGGAATTGTAATTTTTTTAACTTAGTGAGACACCCAGAATGTACATGAAAATGAAGTATATGGAATTTACAATATTAACTGTGAAGGATAAAACACTGAATATTGACAACATATGTACGTCACCTACCCTCTACATCCACATATTTTACAATCAAGCCAAACACGACAAAAATGCAACAAACACAGCAAAATATGAAAGTGAAGGATAAAAAAAACCCCACCTACAATCCTATATATCTGATAAATCACCAAGCTTTAGAACTTTGGTGTAAAAATCTCCGCTGGCTGCTCTGGAAACACTCTGTGGAAACGCTCCCCACCCACACTACTTGATGCCTTGTCTGAGCTGCTGTGACTTAGATTACCATAGTAACTAATTAGATGACCATAGTAACCAATTAGATGACCGTAGTAACTAATTAGATGACCATAGTAACTAATTTTATTACCATAGTAACTAATTAGATGACCATAGTAACTAATTAGATGACAATGGTAATTAATTAGATGGCCATTGCAACTAAATAGATGGCCTTAGTAACTAAATAGATGGCCATAGTAACTAATTAGATGACCATAGCATCTAATTAGATGACCATAGTAACTAATTAGACGACCATAGTAACTAGTATATCATGCAAAAGTGCAGATTCGACACTTACGGTCATTAGAAAACATGAGTGCACATCATAATAGCAGCTACACTTTCCGTCTTAAATATCTAAAAAAAATATTTGGGAATGTCCTTTGGGCCAGATTGCTAAATTTAATGTTTTTAATTAAGGCTCCGGGGCCTTAATTTGCCCAGGTCTGCTGTAGATGCATCAATATGAGTCTCGATTGTTGTGATCACTATAAAAGGTCCTGACAGTTTGAATGGGAGGGGTTAAATGCACAAAGGAATGAAAATGACAAAATCCGTCATGTCGTTGACAGTGTGAGTCTGTCTTTAGAAAAGCCACAGACTATAATATCAAATAAAGGTCTATGACAGGGTGTCAGAATAGTTTTCACTGAGGGCCACATGGCAGTTATGACTGTAACAGTGAGTAATTAATGAATATAATTGTGTAAGGATTGTGATATTATTATTCAATTGCACAATCATTGCATCATAATGTCATTTGTTTACCTTCTCTTTAGACAGGCAGCTCATCATTTTACTGTACAATTTACACAGTTTTTTTTTTTACAGCAAATTTTTGTAAATGTAAAAATGGCACCACTGTGTTTTTACGTTAAAATTCTGGCGACTGAGAGGCCATTATTTCATATCTACGCTTATTGTTGAATTACTGTACATTTGAAAAACTGTTTTTTTCTGGCCAGCAGAAAGTTTAAAAAACATTGTTTTACCTAGTGTCATTTTTACAGTGTACAATTAAATCAGGGGTGTCAAACTCAAATACAGAGCGGGCCAAAATTTTTAACCGAACAGAGCAATCGGGCCGAGGTTGAACTAATTAACCTTTTAATAGGGACCCAAACAAGTTTTGCATTGAATCTTGAACAAGCAAGGCTTACAGTATACAACTTTATGCTGACATGCAAAATCGAGTTTCAAATTATAATGATAATTAAAATAATGTATATTGAAGCGTCCCGGAAGAGTTAGTGCTCAAAGGGTTTGTGGGTATTTGTTCTGTTGTGTTTATGTTGTGTTATGGTGCGGATGTTCTCCCAAAATGTGTCATTCTTGTTTGGTGTGGGTTCACAGTGTGGCGCATATTTGTAACATTGTTAAAGTTGTTTATACGGCCACCCTCAGTGTGACCTATATGGCTGTTGACCAAGTATGCCTTGCATTCACTTGTGTGTGTGTATAAGCCGCATATATTATGTGACTGGGCCGGCAAGTTGTTTGTATGGAGGAAAAGCGGACGTGGCGACAGGTTGTAGAGAACGCCAAAGGCAGTGCCTTTAAAGCCCACCCCCAATATTGTTGCCCGGGATGAAATTCGGGAAGGACACTGAACTTCGGGAGTCTCCCGAGAAAATCGGGAGGGTTGGCAAGTAAGAGTATTAGCGGTGAATACGGTGTTACATCGGCGGGCCAGCTCTAATGTTAATTTGATATTGCCTCAAGGGCCAAGAAATATTACACGGCGGGCCAAATTTGGCCCGTGGGCCAGAGTTTAACACCCATGAATTAAATTGTTAACTCACTTTAAAATCATAAGTCAATCAGATATTTATTTTATTTAAATAAAAGTGTAATGTTTGATAAGAAATTATTTATAGCATTACTAGGAAACATGAATAATAACTAATATTATTTGTATTAATACAGATTACAACTACTTTCCAACCTAAATTCGTAGAAATTTAACTAACATTACATGAACATTAACCACATTATTATTTCACATTAATTGATAAGTACTTTCCCTTTCTAAATTCATACAAATTTAATTAAATTATTCAATAGAATTGAATATTCCTTACGTTATTAGATAATATGAAATATTAAATACGCAGTGGGAGAGTGGCCGTGCGCAACCCGAGGGTCCCTGGTTCAAATCCCACCTAGTACCAACCTCGTCACGTATGTTGTGTCCTGAGCAAGACACTTCACCCTTGCTCCTGATGGGTGCAGGTTGGCGCCTTGCATGGCAGCTCCCTCCATCAGTGTGTGAATGTGTGTGTGAATGGGTAAATGTGGAAGTAGTGTCAAAGCGCTTTGAGTACCTTGAAGGTAGAAAAGCGCTATACAAGTACAACCCATTTATTTATTTATTATATATGCAATCGCATGCAATACAAGTATTTTTTCAGTCCAAACAGAAAGAAGGAAAACATTTAGTAAAATAAAAAAAAGATAATGTACTCAACTTTTGCGGGGCCACATAACTGATGTGGCCTTTGGGCCTTGAGTTTTACGCAGATGACGGCTGAAAAACATATTCACTTGTCAAATAATTAGGTGTGGCTGCATAATTTAATAAGTGCTGCATCGTGATAAAAAAAATAATAATTTAATTAAAGTAGAAAAATTCCGCTTTTGATTCACACGACATATTAATGTAACAATATGGAACAAGCGGTAGAAAATGGATCGATGTAGCTAAGGAATATGATCCATATGCTGATGTAGCTTAGTTTACACCACTAGAAAACAAATAAACTACAATATTAAATATATTGTTCATTATTTCCAAGTTTTTAACAATTTTGGCCTCTTTTTTAAAATGTACAACGCAGCGTAATGACGTCACCTGACTGTTTTGTTTCCAAGGCTTGTTGCAATGAGTCCAAATGCACAACAGGGGGCGCAAGATGCATTATGTTCAACAGGTGGCATGCACACTCATCTACACCATGCAGGGGTGCCCACACCTTTTTCTGCAGTCCAGGACCAAGTGGAGGTGATCTACCACATTCATCCATCCATCCATCCATTTCCTACCGCTTATTCCCTTTCGGGGTCGCGGGGGGCGCTGGCGCCTATCTCAGCTACAATCGGGAGGAAGGCAGGGTACGCCCTGGACAAGTCGCCACCTCATCGCAGGGCCAACACAGATAAACAGACAACATTAATATATATCATTTATATTCATTTATTTTATGAAAGAAATGTTTTTGTCAACAAGTTAAAGGTGTTTAATATAATACATTCCTTTTTTTCATGAAGACAAGAAAATAAGTTGGTGTATTACCTGATCGTGATGACTTGCATTGATTAGAATCAGACAGTAGTGATGATAACGTCCACATTTTCCAAATGGAGGAGAAAAAAAATTCCTCCTTTCTGTCCAATACCACATGAATTGATTGATTGATTGATTGATTGATTGATTGATTGATTGATTGATTGATTGATTGTCCTTTTTTTTTCTTTTTTCTTCTTTGTCATGAAAAAGGGACGTTTTTGTCATGAAAAAGGGAGTTTTTTGTGGTTGGTGCACTATTTGTGTTTTTTATGTTGATTTAATGAAAATATATATATATATATATATATATATATATATATATATATATTTTTTTTTTTTTTTTTTTTTTTTTTATTATTATTTTATTTTTTTTATTTTTTTTTTTTTTTAATAAAAAAATTCTTCTGCGGCCCGGTGGTTGGGGACCACTGGTGTAGACAAAATAATAGGTGTATAAATGGCACAATATGTTACTGCATGCGTCAGCAGACTAATTAGGAGTCTTTGTTTGTTTACTTACTACTAAACAACAAGTTGTCTAGTATGTTCAACATTTTATTTAAGGACTAAATTGCAATAATAAACATGTGTTTTTTTTGTTCAAATAAAGTCAATAATGCCATTTGTTTGTTGTCCCCTTCACTCGGAAAAGTATCAAAAAGTATTGGTATGGAGACAACACTAATTTCTAGTATTCTCCCCTGTGTAGTACAAGTAGTTAAAGGGTGTACTCACTTGTGTGAGATGTTCCATATGCCAATTAAAGTTGTTTTCAATATATTATTTAATCATGAAGTGTAAATTTAGGCTTGATGTGTTTACCTACATGTGTTGTAACAGCAAAAAATACCACCAGACCGATCACTTCCCTTTTGATTGCTATATTTGCTGTCACTTTGACTTAATAATGAGAGTGACTCAGTCAAAGTCCGACTATTATAGGCTTGTTGAAACTTCCTCATCTCACGAGAGAAACTGATCTGAAGACACTTCTCAGAAAAAGACATTCATACAACTCCAACACTCCTTCTGAATTAATGGGGCGACCCACACCCGAGGGGGGGGGGGAGGGTTGGGGGCTGCGATGCCAGGGATGGCAGGTATGACCCTGGGTAACATGCTTTATCAGTATCATCATGCTTTAGACCGCAGGTCTCAAACTCAAAGCCCGTTTCATGTGGCCGGCGAAAGCCTGGAAATAATGTGTCGGAATAATTGTATCTAAGTTATCACAAAACGTTGTGTTACATTGAATTCAGCTCGCCCTGCGAGAGGACAGAAGCTGTCTTTGATCCTACCAAGCAGAAGGCCTGTAAAACTCCACTGTGTACGATGGGAAGCGACATGAAGGTGTCGGTTTCTTTGATGTATTGTAATCAACAGGAAGATATCATCTTGACCCGAGATCTACAAAGCGGAGAAGAAGCAGGACCTGACGCGAGCTCTGGGTACCTTTTCTTTGAACTGTTTTACGACTTTTTCTTTGAACTGTTTTGTAACCAAAGGCAATGGCTGTTTACGACCCCCCCTCCCTTTGAAAAAAGCTGTTGCCATATAATCAGGGAAAGTCCAAATAAAAGAGGAGGCGTACAATCTTACGTCAGAGCGTGGGACGACACAGTGCAAGGGCACAGTGTCTACGCGTTTTTCCTCAATTGAGCTGAATTGAATTCTGTCTCTGTTTAATTCCTTGTTTCTTGTCTTGTTTAATAGACGTCACCAGTGTTTGAACCTGACTATATGCGTTAATAAAATGCTTAATCTTTTCTTACTAAATACATTTCCCTTTTGACATTAAAAATCATGTACTGCATGCATTTGAATATGTTTTAAAATTCAATATTATCAAAATGTTTGTTAAAGTTAAGATAAATACTGTACTTAAATATCTGCTTGACTTATGATTTCAAAACAAATGAGCAATGAAATTGTAGACTGTAAAATTGACGATATATTTTCCGGTTAAATTCTACCGACTAAGTATTTTACCGTAAAATCAACTTTTGTACAGTTTTTTTTTTTAAATATACAGTAAGACATTATAACACTAAAAGACAAACCAAAAAAAATTATTTTTTTTCATTAAAACAACAAGATTTTATGGTAAAAAAAAAAAATTGGGGGGTAAAATAAACAAACAAACTGGCAGCTCTGTTGCATGAATTTGACCGCTAAAAACAGTGGTATTGTTTCTCCATTCCATTCTATTTATTCCATTTTTTATATGCTGTAAAAAAACAACAACACTGCTTTCACTGTCAAATTCTGGCGACTGAGCTGCCAATTTTTACAGTCCATCCATCCATTTTCTACCACTTATCCCTTTCGGGGTCGCAGGGGGTGTCGGAGCCTATCTCAGCTGAAATCGGGCGGAAGGCGGCGTACACCCCGGACAAGTCACCACCTCATCACAGGGCCAACACAAATGGACAGTAAAATAAAATAAAACATCATGGAGCTTATGTAAACAAATGTATTGTTAATGAACTATATGTATATTCATATATAGCTCATTCTTACAAGCGGTTCTCTAAAGCAGTGGTCCCCAACCACCGGGCCGCGGCCTGGTACCGGGCCGCAGAAGAATTTTTTATAATTTATTTATTTTTTTTTAAAATTAAATCAACATAAAAACACAATATACACTTACAAATAGTGCACCAACCACAAAAAACTCCCTTTTTCATAACAAAGAAGAAAAAAGAAAAAAAAAGGACACCCCCCGGGCCGCGGGACAAATTATTAAGTGTTGACCGGTCCGCGGGTACAAAAAGGTTGGGGACCACTGCTCTAAAGGGCAACCATAACTGTGATGTGGCCCTCAATGAAAACCAGTTTGGGGACCCCTGCTGTAGACCCTTGCTTGGAAAAGCTGTGCAAGAAAAACCTGCTCATTGTAGACCCTTGATTGATTGAGACTTTTATTAGTAGATTGCACAGTGCAGTACATATTCCGTACAATTGACCACTAAATGGTAACACCCCAATAAGTTTTTCAAATTGTTTAAGTCGGGGTCCACTTTAATCAATTCATGGTCACCATCAAGCCTGACTCCTGATGGAAAAAAAAAAAAAAACAGTAATATTTACCAGAGTGAAATACCAAAAAAAATCTAATTATGACTGACACATAAGAAAAAGGGAATTTTGCCAAGAAGTTGTTTATTCATATTTTATTTTAGAACATTTTTTTCAATTTCGAGTAATATCCTATTAAGACGACTAGCGTTGCATTATTTTTGAAGGATATAGCTCAGGTTTTAGTTTTATTTAATGATAGTTTTGTTATGGTAGTTTTATTTATGTAAGCACAAAATAATGAAAGTTTCTGTTTATCAAATGTTATGTTTAATCTAAACAAATCCAATAAATCAAGGATTTGTTTTTATTGACCAAGACAACAGTTTTCTTAGCAGTTTTGAGAATAAACCCCTGGTTAATCAGATCAGAGAATACGCCAGATCTGGTCAAATTAAGGCCTGGGGGCCACATGCGGCCCGTTAAGATTTTCAATCTGGTCAGCCGGACATTCCCAAATATATCTAATACATTGTCAAGAAGGAAGTATTTCAATGGTTGGAATCTGTGCTTTTGCGTGATAAACTAGTTAATATGGTAATGTATTTAGTTACTATTGTTACCTAATTAGTTACTATGGTAATCTAAGTCACAGCAGCTCAGACGAGGCTCAAAGCAGTGTGGGTGGGGAGTGTTTCCACAGAGTGTTTCTAGAACGCCGGCCTGAAATGTGGGTGTCAGAGACAGGCGCAGAAGGAGATTTTTACAACAAAGTTCTAAATCTTAATGATATGTCCGATTTATCAAATAGTAGGTGCCTTTTTTTTTTACCCTTTGCATTCATGTTGTGCTGTTTTTGTTGCATTTCTGTTGCCTTTTGCTTGATTGTAAAATATGTCGATCACGAGTGTGTGTGACGTTCATATGTTGTCAATATTCAGTGTTTTATCAGTCATAGTAAATATTGTAAAATCCACATTCTTTATTTTCTTTATTTATTTATTTATTTTTTGTCAGTCCAGCTTCTCAGGCAAATCATATAGTTGATGTAGATGTCCATATCGGCTGTTCAGATTTACTTTACAAAAGAGAAGTGTAGGATACTTCTCTTTATGCCTTATTTGAATTTGACTTTATTAAATGTATTTATATTATCATTTGGTGTAACGGGCCGGAGCAGGAGGGGGATAGAAAGAGAAAAAAAGGAAGACAGAGGGGGAAATTGTGGGGATAAGAGGGGGATTAGACAGAGAGACAAAAACAACAAAAGCAAATACAACAATAACAACAACAACAATAGAACCACACCAGCACATACAATATGTACAAATATGATCGTAAAAGTGATATCAAATAAACAGTTGGTGAAATAAATAATATAGTAATGACAATGACCATTTTTACACTAAAACTGGAGCAATACAAATACCAATAGAAAAAGCGCTATTGATCATGAACAAAACCAATAGTTTACCTCTATTATCAACAATACAGTTGTTCAAATGCAACAATACGTATACATAATGATAGCTAGAAAGATAATTAAAAAAAAAATACATGCAATAAAAAAAATAAAATAAAAAATTATAAAAAAATATATATCTTTATTTTCATGTACATTCTGATGTTTTATTCAGTAAAAAAAAAATGTAAAATTCCATCACGTTTTTAAGGCGGTCTGTCGTTCCGTTTTTAGTATTCAGACATTATTGAGAGGTTTTGTATTTTTCCCTCAAAATTTTGGACCCCCCGGTCCAAATATTTGCTCAGCCTTGGAATACACTGACCAATTGCAAGCGGGTTTAAGCCATTCCACTTCATTCTATACCCAGCCAACGTAGGGGTGTCCAAAATGTGGCCTTGGGGCAATTTTTAGCTGCATAATTTTTGGGGTGTGCGGGGAATTGGGGTTGAGTTAATGTTTTGCATCTGGACCTATTTGAAATGTTGTTGAATTCTCCTGATTTAGAGGTTTTGGTTTTAACTGTATTGGTAATTCATCATTTTGGATGTTCATATTCTTTTCATGATGTTGTTTTGTTGTTTCCGTAAGTGACATGGAGTTAATTGTTTGCATGAACCCCTGGAGCCCTTAATGGTTTTAATGTGTTTATGTCCTCACAGTCCCAGTCATAGATAAATATAGAAATAGATGAGCTTCCTGTAAGCTTGGTGTCCTTTTATAAATACTCACTCCTGTAACAAATTAAAATCTATTTTAAATGACGGTAAGTGATTGTTGCCAACCAGCTAACAAAAACCCGGCACCTAATGAAGTCATGCACATAGATTATAAATATATATAAAGATTATTGGCTTCACGGTGGCAGAGGGGTTAGTGCGTCTGCCTCACAATACGAAGGTCCTGCAGTCCTGGGTTCAAATCCAGGCTCGGGATCTTTCTGTGTGGAGTTTGCATGTTCTCCCCGTGAATGCGTGGGTTCCCTCCGGGTACTCCGGCTTCCTCCCACTTCCAAAGACATGCACCTGGGGATAGGTTGAATGGCAACACTAAATGGTCCCTAGTGTGTGAACGTGAGTGTGAATGTTGTCTGTCTATCTGTGTTGGTCCTGCGATGAGGTGGCGACTTGTCCAGGGTGTACTCGCCTTCCGCCTGATTGTAGCTGAGATAGGCACCAGCGCCCCCTGCGACCACAAAGGGCATAAGCGGTAGGAAATGGATGGATGGATGGATTTCTACACATAGAAGTAATTATCAACTTAAAGTGCCCTCTTTGAGGATTGTAATAGAGATCCATCTGGATTCACCAACTTAATTGTAAACATTTCTTCACAAAAAATACATTTTTAACATCAATATTTATGGAATAAGTCCACAAAAAAAATCTAGCTGTCAACACTGAATATTGCATTGTTGCATTTCTTTTCACAGTTTATGAACTTACATTCATATTTTGTTGAAGTATTATTCAATGAATTTATTTATAAAGGATTTTTGAATTGTTGCTATTTTTAGATTATTTTTGAAAAATGTCACGTACCCCTTGGCTTACCTTCAAGTACCCCCTGGGGTACGCGTACCCCCATTTGAGAACCACTGGTTTACATGACCAAATAAAAAACACCTAATGGAAAAAAAAAACAATCAGGAGGAAAGTTTTCCTTGCACAAGATAATATGAACTCCAGTCCAGACTTAGTGTGTTGAGTTTGCACCTTGCAAAATGAATGTAGGCACATTTGGTCCACAAACATCTCCCTCACACGCTGTTGTTATTCCCAGACTCAATATAATCGCTTTACAGTCACGCCCCGCCCACCTACGTCATGATTGACTGCGCTCTCCTCCAATCAGCTTGCAGATAGCACGCCCGGCCTCCTTCCTTCTGCCCCGGGTCGGACTTGCTGTGTGGCGCCGCTGGTTTACTTTTCTGCTTCTCGCCGAGGAGCTGCAACTATCACACTTCCAAACATGGACGGCGACAACATCATAATGTCCGCTTGACTCGGAGGGGTTTTCCAAGGTAGGTGCTGGTTCATTTTTTGAGCTGCTTAACGGCGAGGGAAGGGATTTAAGCAGCGAGCATGCGGTGGGGCAGAAAGTTTCTCTCCAATGTTTATTCCCGGTGGATGTGTGCACCTCTACAGAATATTTCAACATTTAATTCCACAGTGAGCTGGTGAAAAAGGTAAGTTGTTGCCACGGTGGATCATGTTTTTGAAGAAGCTGGCGCCGGGTCTATTAATATTTGTTAATTGTTATGTGACTGGTGTGTGTCTAGGAATTTTCCAAATGGGGTCCCAGGGACCCCATCAAGTCATAAAAATGGAGCCCCACTTTTTTGTAACCGTTTTCAAAACAAATGATGCATCACATTGTCCTGTTTTAACTCCATCCATCCAGCTTCTTCAGTTTATCCGAGTTAGGGTCGCGGGGGCAGCAGCCTAAGCAGGGAAGCCAAGACTTTCCTCCCCACAGCCACTTAATCCAGCTCCTCCTGGGGGGTCCACATAGTCTTCCCAACGTGTCCTGGGTCTTCCCCGTGGCCTCCTGCAAGGGCGTAGAATTGGGTAGGGACGCTAGGGACACGTCCCTACCAATATCCAGCCGCTACTGTGTAGTCAATATCAATACAAGCGCTGCCCGTAATGTTTAGTCAATGATTATGGCACAGAAAGGGTTAAATGTCGGTCTCTGCTAGAAGTCCCGCCTCTAACCTAATTATCGCTCCCTGATTGGTTTTCACTTTCATGCTAACTTACGTGTGATTGGCTGTCCCCGCTATCACTCCTTCTGCTTGTAAAAGCTAGCTTACATGCTAGTTGCTAGCGAGCGGACAAGAGTGTTACGCCAAATTTCTTCCCCCCTACAAAAACCTTACCCCCCCTCATTTACTTCCGGGGTCATGATTAATACAGACGTTTTGTTAACGCTATATTATGAAAATATAACACCATATTATAAAAATACAGACGTTTTGTTAACGTTATATTATAAAAAAAATTAAAAAACAATTTACAAACTATGGGATGACGCGTTTACTTCCGGGGTCACGTTTCCTCTTATGTCATCCCATAGCTTGTGTTTGTAAATTGTTTTTTTTAATTTTTTTATAATATAGCGTTAACAAAACGTCTGTATTTTTATAATATAGCTTTATATTAGATCGCCGGATTTCACCTTTCCGTTTTATTTTTGAAATTATTTTTTTAGTTTCATGTATTTGTGTAGAAGTGAGCAACGGTTTGAAAATACCAAAGTGGTGGAAATACAATAAACCCTCACTAGATGATCACGGCTTCACGGTGGCAGAGGGGTTAGTGCGTCTGCCTCACAATACGAAGTTCCTGCAGTCCTGGGTTCAAATCCAGGCTCGGGATCTTTCTGTGTGGAGTTTGCATGTTCTCCCCGTGAATGCGTGGGTTCCCTCCGGGTACTCCGGCTTCCTCCCACCTCCAAAGACATGCACCTGGGGATAGGTTGATTGGCAACACTAAATTGGCCCTAGTGTGTGAATGTGAGTGTGAATGTTGTCTGTCTATCTGTGTTGGCCCTGCGATGAGGTGGCGACTTGTCCAGGGTGTACCCTGCCTTCCGCCCGATTGTAGCTGAGACAGGCGCCAGCGACCCCGAAAGGGAATAAGCGGTAGAAAATGGATGGATGGATAGATGATCATGTGATTTTACAATGCTAAAATATAATTCATGAATATGAAGTAATATTCATATTTAGTAAAAGCCTTTTTGCTCAGGCAGTAACTGCACCATCAAGCTCTATGGTCATTGTCCTTAATGTATCTGTCGTGCATCAACATATTTTTGGCCAGCAGTTCATTTCTGTTACAGACCAGGCGGAGGCATGTGTTTGGCTCTTTCAAATAGGAACAACCAGTGGACACTAATCTGCTTGTATTTGAGTATTAGTGACAAACATATTTACAGTACAAAAGCAGCAATAGAAAGAAGTAGTTGAAGGGAAAAAGTGTGAGTGATTTAAACACAAGTTGGGGAAAAGATTATTACAGTTCATTTATGTTTATTTACAATGTTGTATTGCAGGAATGTATTTCTGATGTTGTTAATGGACAGTAGGCTATGTTCATTGACAGTATGATGCACAGTTGCACTACAGCCCTACACTAAAGAGTAAAGATGAGAACTCTTCCAAGTTGTCTCCTTTGCTTTCATTTTAGTTGCTTTACCCTATAATATATGCATGACGTGAAATTATGATTGCTAATGTAAAAAAAAAAAAAAAGTAAACTTTCAGAGTGCTGCCTTGGAGCACTTTTGTGTCCCCACCAATCTCAAAATCAAACCTACTCCCTTGGCCTCCTACCAGTCGGACGTGCCCTAAACACCTCCCTTGGGAGGCGTTCGGTTGGCATCCTGACCAGATGCTCGAACCACCTTATCTGGCTTCTCTCCATGTGGAGAAGGAGCGGCTTTACTCTGCGTTCCTCCCGGTTGACAGAGCTTCTCACCCTATCTCTAAGGGAGAGCCCCGCCACCCGGCGGCGGAAACTCATTTGGGCCGCTTGTACCCGTGATCTTATCCTTTTGGTTATAACCCAAAGCTCATGACCATAGGTGAGGATGGGAACGTTGTAGATCGACCAGTAAATTGAGAGCTTTGCCTTCCGGCTCAGCTACTTCATCACCAAAACAGATCGATACAATGGCCACATTACTGAAGACGCCGCACCGATCCGCCTGTCGATCTCACCATCCACTCTTCCCTCACTCGTGAACAAGACTACGAGGTACTTCAACTCCTCCCCACCTTGGAATGGCACTCCACCCTTTTCCGGGTGAGAACCATGGACGTAGTAGATCGACCAGTAAATTGAGAACTTTGCCTTCCGGCTCAGCTACTTCATCACCAAAACAGATCGATACAATGTCCACATTACTGAAGACGCCGCACCGATCCGCCTGTCGATCTCACAATCCACTCTTCCCTCACTTGTGAACAAGTAGAGGTACTTGAACTCCTCTACTTGGGGCAAGATCTCTTCTCCAACCTTGGGATGGCACTCTACCCATTTCCTGGTGAGAACTATGAACTTGGACTTGGAGATGCTGATTCTCATCCCACCTCCAAGTGCCATCTCCAGGTTGGGAAGGAGATCTTGCCGATATCTAAATGTATTCAGTTATAAACATTCATTCACTTTCTTCTTTCCTTCATGGATTTAAACTTTACCGCTGCCGGTAGTTTTTTTACTATATTTTAATTTTATAAGTTGTATGTGTATTTATTTCATTATAAAAGTGTAAAACCTTTTTTGCTCCAGCCATGAAATGATGATAATGGTGTGTCAGGGCATACATACATATGACAAAATGAATTGATTATTCTCACCTGTCAGTAGATCATCAGTCGTTTAAATAAACCGCTGCATCTACACTTTCATGGCAAATAGAGCCAACAAACTTAAAATTTCGAAAGTTAGTTTTCAATGTCATTTCCCTTGACAGGAAGGTATTACAAAGCACACGCAACCTTTTTTTTTTCAATCACATCCACCGGAGCTCGCATTCTCGTTGACTCTCCTTCAACAAGTGGACAAAGTTTTTCTTTAAGTAGAATCACAGCTGACCCGGGCATCTTGCCATCTAAGAAGTGTTGTATCCCAAATAGCTGCAGTGACTTTCTCTTAAGGTATTCATGTCTGATTTCCACAAGTGTCCGTACAGACGGAAGGAGAAACACGGGCATGTCTGGATGACTCGCGGCTAGCTCCGAGTTACGAAACCACTTTATTATGAAGCTGGCTGTGGCGCGTTACTTTCTGACGTCACTTCCTGTGCGGGGCACGGCCTTTCTGGTGTCACTCCCTCTCCGAACTCCGTCCGTTAACGATCAATGAGTCCATACAAAGCTAAGAGCCGGAGAGTCAAGAAATACACGGTGCACTTACCCTGTGTAAAAATTTGTCCGAGGACGGGGACCTTAAACAATAGTTTGGTGTGGCCGAAACGGGGCTTAGGCTGAATTATCATTGGTTTAAGGCAGGGATGTCAAACTCAAATACAGACTGGGCCAAAATTTAAAACTGAACAAAGCCGCGGGCCATGGTTGAAGAAATTAACCTTTTAATAGGGACCCAAACAAGTTTTGCAATGAATATTGAACAAGCAAGGCTTAAAATAGGGCAGCATGGTGGTACAGGGGTTAGTGCATCTGCCTCACAATACGAAGGTCCTGAGTAATCCTGGGTTCAATCCCGGGCTCGGGATCTTTCTGTGTGGAGTTTGCATGTTCTCCCCGTGACTGCGTGGGTTCCCTCCGGGTACTCTGGCTTCCTCCCATGGAACAGACAGAGCTTATATAACGTAATAGTGCAAAATCAACTTTGAAAAAACAAACGAAAAAACATCAGTGGTATATTAAATAAAATTTAATTAAAAAAATTAATGCCTCTTTTCTATTTGCAGCCTTCTGAGGTAAATATCAACATCAACTTTTTCCACAGGCTAACAAATTCGAAAATAAAATAAAAATGAGGTGGACAGGGTTTGGTGGTATCGGGGGGTGTATATTATAGTGTACCGGTAGAGTTAGTGCTGCAAGGGGTTCCGGGTATTTGTTCTGTTGTGTTTATGTTGTGTTACGGTGCGGGTGTTCTCCCGAAATGTGTTTTGTCATTCTTGTTTGGTGTGGGTTCACAGTGTGGCGCATATTCTTAACAATGTTAAAGTTGTTTATACGGCCACCCTCAGTGTGACCTGTATGGCTGTTGACCAAGTATGTGTGTGTGAAAGCCGCATTTATTATGTGACTTGGCCAGCACGATGTTTATATGGAGGAAAAGAGGACGTGACGGCATGTTGTAGAGGACGCTAAAGGCAGTGCCTTTAAGGTACGCTCCCAATATTGTTTTCCGGGCGGAAATCAGGAGAATGGTTGCCCAGGGAGATTTTCGGGAAGGACACTGAACTTCGGGAGTCTCCCGGGAAAATTGGGAGGGTTGGCAAGTATGAGTATTAGCGGTGAATGTGGTGTTACCGGCGGGCCAGCTTTAATGTTAATTTGATATTGCCTCAAGGGCCAAATGAAATTAAACGGCGGGCCAGATTTGAGTTTGACACCCATGATTTAAGGGGTTAAACGGCTTAGTGTAGACAAAGCCTCAGTTGTGCTGACGTTATCCTTCTTTGTGGGGACATTGTTTGATTGTCATGTCATGTATGGACACACGCTGCAAGTTTTTGCTGTCGTCCAGCATTCTGTTTTTGTTTACTTTGTAGCCAGTTCAGTTTTACTTTCGTTTTGCATAGCCATCCCTATGCTTCAGAGCCTTTTCCTAGCAGGACTTGCCTTTTGTTCATTTTTGGTTTAAGCGTAACATACCTTTTTATCTGCACACTGTCTCCTGCTGTGCTCTGCATATTGGGATCACCACAAACCATCCTCGAAACGTTCCCACTTCTACAAAGCAATAAACGTCCCGCTTCCACCTACAGATATGGAGTATCACATGTTTACCCTGCCGAGCTCTATATAGCACAGACACTAGACAACGGCACATTATTTGCAGATTATAATGATTTATTTTTCAAATTATATTTTTTAGACCAATTAGGTGAAGTTGCATAATTTCCCACGGCACACCAGACAATATCTCACGGCACAGTGGTTGAAAAACACCGGTCTAACCTGCACATGCTAATGTCTTCAAAAAACAACGTGCACTGTATGATTTGAACATAGTTGCTAGTCTTCCTTACAAATACAAGAGAGTTGGGCTGGAGTACTACAGATGTGCATTCCTGCAGCCAGTGGAGTGATCAAGGCTTTAAATAGAGCCCAACAGGAATGCAAACAGAGCCAGCACTCGGCGCAACCTTGGGGCCATCTCAGGAGGAGTTGAGTGAAAAGGTGTTTTGCTTAAAATAAGACCAATTTGTGCCCCTGGTTGGATGCCACTTAAATGAGAAAGGATTCTTGTGAAAGGAGATGCCACTCTTCTTTCTGCAGCTGAAAACCCACTAAAGCAGGGGTGGCCACACTTTTTCTGCAGGCCAGCTACTTTTCAGTTGACCAAGTGGAGGGGATCTACCTCATTCATATGTATCATTTATATTGATTTATTTATGAAAGGATAATTAACAAGTTAAAGGTGTTTAATGATAATATAAGCATGTTTAACATTCCTTTCTTTCATGCAGACAAGAATATAAGTTGGTGTATTACCTGATTGTGATGACTTGCATTGATTGGAATCAGACAGTAGTGATGATAACGTCCACATTTTCCAAATGTGGAAGTTTTTCTGTCCAATACCACATGAAAGTCCTTGCCTTTTGCCGTCTTATTTGTCCAGCTTCCATACTCCTTTTTATACACTTTACAAGAAATACATTGGCAGCAAACTCTGTAGCTTGCTGACTTGTGCACGCCAGCTTTCTGAGACTCTTATTTTATCAGCGCAGACAGGATGAAGCAGCGCTTTTACTGTGAAAGCAGGAACAGTGCAGTCAGTCTTTAGAGTTTTGACGGCAGGTACGGCACGAGAGTCTCTTGATTTCTTTGTTAGTTTGTATTTGTTTATTTGAAGGACAATGTGCAGTTACATTTAGAAGATAAATAAATAAATAAATGGGTTGTACTTGTATAGCGCTTTTCTACCTTCAAGGTACTCAAAGCGCTTTGACACTACTTCCACATTCACCCATTCACACACACATTCACACACTGATGGAGGGAGCTTCCATGCAAGGCGCTAACCAGCACCCATCAGGAGCAAGGGTGAAGTGTCTTGCTCAGGACACAACATGCCTGCACCATGTTAATTTCCATCTGTAGTCCTTTTATGGTGCATCTAACATCCACACTATTAATATACGGGATTAAAAATACACAATAATATTGAAATGACATAATGATAAATAATTTGAAATACAAGTACAACACATAGAGGGTGTGTGAGTTACAAATCAGTGGGCGGTCAAGTTCATTTAAAGTGCAGAAGTATATAAGGTGCAGCAGTTTTTTATCAAAGTCCACATGCAGTGCAGTAGCCATCAGATGGTACCCATAAGGGTATCATTCAAAAGCCATATACCCCATTGGTACTGCATACGTACAAACAGTTTGCAATGTTACGAGATTGAAATTGTACTCTGGTGACCATTAGACTGCTCCCGCCAAGGTATCATCTGATGGTCCAATACCTGCCGGGTATTGCTAGCAGGATTGGTGGTATAAAAGCCAGTGTTTGGTTATCCAGGGTAAATCACACCTAACCTTTTCCGTCTCCACACACAACAATGTCCAGTGTTGTGGTATTTCAATTAACTGGAATCCAGTGTGGTGTGGGGTGATTTTTTTTTTATTACGTATGTTGGTTCTCATGAAGTGTGCCATAATTAGTAGTAGTTGTTATTGTAGCAGGAATTGTGGAAGGGAAAAGCGTTTGTGAAATGAATGCACTGCCGTACGCCTAAAATGACCAAAATACCTAAATTTGACATGTTACTATGAATGTGCCTGATACATATATACTTACCGCACATATATAAAATGTTGATGGAAGTGTTTGGATGGTTGTTAAGCGCTTAATATGCAGAATAGAGCAACTCTCATAAGCTCCATTGTGGGAAGATTTATTTACTAGTTGGAGTGCATAAAAAAAGGAATAAAAACATCCATTATAGTCGCACATAAGGATTGTCAATGATGGACAAAATTCCTAAAAAAATTGCATTTCCCCTTCAACTGCGTGGCCTGAATGGCGGTGCGGGTTTCTATTTGGCCAGTAATTAAGTCCTTGCACACAAAAAGATGAAAGATGAGACCACTGTTGTGCTCGCTGGCAAATTTTACTTCAAAACAGACCAAGAAAGGACTTTCGATCAAACCGTGAACACGTATAGAGCAAATAAATGGCGTGCGTTCTTGTGTAGCATTTCAAAAATGTTGTTGTATGACATTCTGACAATACTGAAGAGTCGCATTTGTGTCCAAATATTGAAATTATTAAAGCAAGTAAGAATCTGTGAATAATCATGATTTATCCAAGTTCAAAAGTGAGATTTATCTGATTGATAAAAAATCATTTGAAAAAAAAAACATTCTTTTACAATTGAATAGGAATTTTCTTAAATTGCAGTGCGGATTTTGATAAGATGACTGGCGTTCAATGCTGTCACCTAAGGATGTCTGGTCTATACAGTTGTATCTTAGTTTATGAGCTCAATTGGTTCTATGACCGAGCAAGTTACTGCATTACTGCATTATTATCCACAATACTTTTATGTACTCCAGCGACACAACAGACATTTTTAAAACCACAATGAAACCATATTTGTTTCCCTGTACCTTTTATATATGCTTAGATGAAAGGTGGGGCTCATTGTGGACTGAGACCTGTCAACCACATTCGCATACAACTTAATGAACATAACTGTACTTCCTCATGTAGTGGCCTCTGGGGTTTATTTACTCAACTGCAGAGATTACCAGGCTGGCATTGAACTGAACAGCCCTTTTATATTTGCAAAAATAATATTTGGCCATTTGTATTAACTATGCTTCCATATGAAAATATTTTCTAAAATATGCAATACAACAGGTATGACGCTGCTTTTAAAAAGTCATTCACCTAGGAATAGATTTATTGCCAACACTAAATTGGCCCTAGTTGGTGTGAATGTTTTCTATCCGTGTTGGCCCTGCGATGAGGTGGCCTGAGGTCTGTTAAGCGTTCTCAAGTATCTTGAAAGGAGCTGTACTATAGTCCAAAACATGATTACTAATATGCTAATATTAGTAATCATGTTTTGACGGTGTGGCGCAGTGTGAGAGTGGCCATGCGCAACCCGAGGGTCCCTGGTTCAATCCCCACCTAGTACCAACCTCGTCACGTCCGTTGTGTCCTGAGCAAAACACTTCACCCTTGCTCCTGATGGGTGCTGGTTAGCGCCTTGCATGGCAGCTCCCTCCATCAGTGTGTGAATGTGTGTGTGAATGGGTGAATGTGGACGTAGTGTCAAAGCGCTTTGAGTACCTTGAAGGTAGAAGAGCGCTATACAAGTACAACCCATTTATAAGTAACTCAAAAGACGGATATTGCAAATTAGCGCTACTTATTGTTATGAGTTAAAGTCAACGTAAGCCGTGCTTGCCTCCCCACAATAGACCACCATTTTACATGTAACATGCTTTTTAAAATAACAAAATCAAACCCACTTTTAGATAAGAAAGATTGTATGCAAACAATACTATAAAATGTGCGACGAACAACTACAGGAGTTTTATGAAGTCATGTAATAATAATGTACAGCATTTACCTTGGAGAGTGGACTATTGTGATGTGTTCGTCCGTGCAACAATAGGAAAGACAAAATTGTTGTTTACACACGGACATCTTTGAGTGACGGACCTCAGAGTTGACAGCCACAGACACGTATGTCTGCATAAGACCCAGTGAGCAAGGCTAATGCTGAAATACGTCTTTTAGACCATTGGCCAGCTTCTCCATATTTTCATGGATACATTTTCGCTGTGTGAATATTTTATGAAACTGAATTCTGCTTTGGTGTAGTGCAGACTGGTGGTCGGACTGCTTAGTCGAGTCTGCTACACAGTAGGACACGTTTTCAACAGTTCATTTATTTTATAAGGTGGGTGTTGTCCTTCGCGCTCATTTCGTCAGTTCAGGTGGTTGGAGGGCAGGATTGTGTCGATCTCTGGCTGTGGACAATTACTACCCGCGACTGGGCAGGCTCCAAACTCAAATTATGTTTACAACCTAAAGCCAAAAGACCAATTGTTCTTCAAAATAGTCATAAGCTGAGTAGCACTGTACTTATGTGTACGTAGTTCATGCATGGATCCAAAAGCAGTCCTAGAGAAGTGACCAACAATTTGTAAATACATGAAATAATAGCTCACGTTGGTACCCAATTGCTATCATTAGCTGGCAATAAACATTATGTGGGTTGTAGTTTTACATTTTGGGAGCAGCATGAGCACTCGCAGGACTTTCGGAAGTTATTGCCTTCTCGGCAGCCACCTATCCGTGCAGTACAGCTTAAAGATGATAGAGGTGGGAGACTTTGAGAAACTCACGATTGGATTACAATTCAGGAGCTACGATTCCGGGCCTCACGGTGGCCGAGGGTTTAGTGCATCTGCCTCACAATATGAAGGTCCTGAGTAGTCAGGGTTCAATCCCGGGCTCGGAATCTTTCTGTGTGGAGTTTGCATGTCCTCCCTGTGAATGCGTGGGTTCCCTCCGGGTACTCCAGCTTCCTCCCACTTCCAAAGACATGCACCTGGGGATAGGTTGATTGGCAACACTAAATTGGCCCTAGTGTGTGAATGTGAGTGTGAATGTTGTCTGTCTATCTGCGATGAGGTGGCGACTTGTCCAGGGTGTACAGCGCCTTCCGCCCGATTGTAGCTGAGATAGGCACCAGCGCCCTCCGCGACCCCAAAGGGAATACGCGGTAGAAAATGGATGGATGGATGGAGCTACGATTCCATTAAACATCGATTATTGATGTAATTTATGTATATTGATGCAGTTTTACATTTCTTTATGTCTCACCAAGTAAGTGTTTATCACTTGCAACTTTTAGAAACAGTGGATTTGTAATAAGAATCGGTTAAATTAATTCCCATCACAATAGTGTGCAAAACTGCAACACAAATGCCCTATAATTAGAGGTGGAAATCTTTGGGCACCTCACGATTCGATTACAATTACAATTCAGAAGGTACGATTCGATTCAAAATCGATTATTGATGCATCTTTAATTTATGTATATTGGTGCAGTTGTGCATTTCTTTTCGTTTCACTAAATAAGCGTTTAACACCTGCGATGTTGAAAAAACAGTGCACTTGTAATGAAAAACCGTTAAAATAATTCCCACATTTATTACATGAAAGGAAATATCTGCAAAACTGGAACATAAGAGCCGTAAAATAAAGGATCTGATTGGATCGCTCGGTGAGGTGGCTCTCTGCAGTCAGCCAAAGTTTAGAACTCTCTGCATTACTTTATTTAAAATAAATAAATCGGTTAATGACGCTTACTAATCGATTTTATAACAGACCATGTCCGACTTATGATGCATCTAAATATCAATTATTTCCCCCACTTCCACTTATAATAAGGGCGCTAGTCGGATCTCTCAGTCAGGTGGTTCGCTGCCGTCAGACCTGTCTGCCTTACGTTACATACAAAAAATAAATCGATAATCGATTATTGACGTTTACTAATCAATTTTGTAATTGTTCATGTCGGAATTGCGATGCATCTAAAAATCTATTATTTCCCCCACCTGTGGATAAAACCAATCTAATCATTATCTGAAACAATCATTGACATTTTAGCTTTGTGTTGTGGCTTACAAATCAAAATAGTGTAATATCTAATACTATAGTTTTTTAATTATAAATTAATAGGATTTTAACATTGCAATGTGTAAAGGGACAATAACAAAGTAAAAACAGTCTCAGTGTAATTTTATAGTAGGTGGCCCCTTTGTAAGTGTAGGGATTAATGGGATATCCTAGATTGTACCCCTGGTGATTGGTTTGGGGAGAATAGCACATCATTATCATTGTAGTTTGTTGTCACTTTAGCAACGGTTGTCAAGTATAATGCTAAGTTTACAGCACAGGCTAACACTTCTGGTTGACAAGACAGTCTTAATGTGTTAATTTTTCACAGATTTACTGTGAAGTTGGTTAAGAGTACTACTGCACCAGATCACCACTATTTTCAATCTTCACCTTTATGACACGGTTTTGCTCTTGTAAACTCTACTTTGTCCATTTTTGGGAGACAATTGGATGTGAAATGCTTATGTAACCAGACAATCTCATGCTTATTCCACTGTCAAAGTAGGAATACACACAGATTAGTTAAAAAGCAATGTGTACCTTGCTGTTTTCTCCTGGGAATCAGTCCATTATAAATCCAATGATTTGTCTTCCAGGAAGGAATGTGCATAAATACATTTTAATGTTGCTGAAAGAAATTTTTTATGTGATTTTAGAGTATTTTGGATTCACCCCAAATTCAGATCTTTGCAACTTCAAGCCGCAGGGCAATTCACTGTACTGGTTTCACAGTATGTACTGTACCTCGGTTTTCGTACGCCCTACGTTTCGTATGTTTCGGTTTTCACCAGAAATTTTTACCAAAGTTTGCCCCGGTTTTTGTATCTTGTCTTGGTTCTTATGCGGCCAAACATCGCATGTAACACACTAATCCGTTTGCCTGCACATCATTCCGCTGAATCGTTTTCCATTTCGTACAGGCGAGTTTTTCCTCTTCAGAAGGCATTTTACTTGTTTTAATCGTGGGGGCTTGAGTGCAAACAATGATTACATAGATTTCAATTAATTTTAATGGGTTGATTTGAGTTATCAGCGTTTGGTCGTAGAACCAAATTAAGTAGGAGAGTTGAAGTACTGTTATATAATTATTTTTTTTATAAGATGGGCCTTATGTGTAGATATGTTTGGCGTTATTAACAGATCGATTGAAAATGCAATATTTATTATGGGAAAACTGATTTGTTTTCTGTATGATTTGGTCTTTATCTGACCTCTTGGAACAGATTATAACAAAACTGTACTGTATTTTCGTAATTAGTTTTACACTGGTTAATGTTATTGCGTATAGCATAGTCAAAGTGGTTGCCTGGATCTAGAAATATTTAAGAGGTTCCAATAAAACACAGTTATTGACAGATGTTTTGCATTTACACTTGCCATTCATTTGAATATACACGCGTGGAGAAGAACTATCTTTGAGTGACTGAGCCCACATTTTGTATTGATTCCCAGAACAATACTTTTTAACCTCAGTCAGTTCTTTCTGCTTTTTGGGAACAGTCTTGCATTTCAGGCAAGTTTCAGGTTTTTCAGTTTCTCTTCAGCTCCCCTTGATAGTCTGCAGACAACTCTTACTGGCAATCCAATCTTTGCTTTCATGCTGGCCAAAACCAACACACAGTGTATATGTGTACACAGGCTGACTCCATATGGACCGGGCCTCCACACACACTCATGCATGCACATACGGTATATACATTTTTCCACATGGTTTCAGACTCAGCCGTTTCCAAATGCTCATAAACACATAATCACATGTGCACAGAGTACTTACACGTTTTCATACTCTTCTCTGCACTCATATTTCAATCCTCACACACATGTGGGCCCTCGGTAATCAATTCAAAATTAGAGAGAAAGCTGCTGCAAGAGCAAGAGTATTGCTTGCCAACTAACTCTGAGGCCATACTTTTCTTGGTATGTGTGTGCGTGTGTTTTTCTATGTGTGAGGCAGAAAGAGCCAGCTTTTGATATTGAACCAACTCTGAGAGGCCTACAATGGGACAGTTCTTCTACTCGGCCCCTTTAAATTCAGCTTAAACCCCACTCACCAAACGCAGAGCTCAATTGCTCAGTGTTTTTTTTGGGTAGTCCTTTGGAACAAAACTATCTAACATACTATCAAATCTCTACGACTTGGCAGTTGGTGTCTTTTCACTACTACCGTGGTTCTCCATATTAATTGCAGCTTCTACATCTCCCAGCCACAGGGTGAAGCCACCAAAGTGGAGTCTGGTTTTGTGGCTCAGAGTTTTGGCTTCTTTCAGGCTGAGCTGGCCAATAAAAATAGCGATAGAGTTGTGATAATGATGGTTAAGTTATGATTGAAAATAAAGGTTGCACAAAAACTGGTTCCTTAAAGATAGTTGAGTAATGAGGCAGATTTGTGTTCGCATGCAGAATACTTTCAAAGCTACACAAGGCTAAATGTCTACATTTGATCGCCTATGCAAATCCTAGTTTATGGCTTTAGGTAATTAAAGCTATTACCAAAAACAGTATATTCCCTTATCCCGATATTTGGTTCATAGCAGAGATGTCCTGATCAACATTTTTGGCCTCCGATCCTGAACATAATTTTTGGGCTTTATTGAGCCCCTATCTAATCTTTGACCATAGATCATAGAGCTAAAAATGTTTCACCGCAAGTTACTAAAGTAAACACAATAACATATCTTTATAAAGCTTATCTTATTAAAGTTAGGATTTGCTAGTATTGTTGTAAATCAGATGATATATTCAATTTGTGGTTGTGCTACAAAGCAAAGTGGCTGGTGCACCAAAACTAAACAGTAGCAAAAGCAACCCACAAATGGTTGTGTAAGACATATAACAAGAAGAAAAATATCGATTTAATCACTTAAATATTGTTCATATACAATGCTATACTAGGTATTGACAATATTGACATTATTATTTTTTATCCTGTTTATTTATGTTTTTGCCTATCTGCAAGTGTGATTTGGTTACCATATGGTTCATATATACCATATGATTCATTAGTATCGCGGTACTATACTAATACCGGTATACCGTACAACCGTAATATGTATGTATATATACAAATGTATAGTCTGTGTATATACATACTGTATCTTTTGGACTATAAGGCACACTTAAAAACCTTTCATTTGCTCAAAAATCGACTGTGTGCCTAATAACCCAGTGTGCCTAATTTAGGGAATAATTCTGGTTGTGCTTACCAACCTCAACATTTTTATATTTGGTACATGGTGTGATAAGTGTGACCACTAGATGGCAGTCACACATGAACGATATGTGTCGACTGTATGACCATATGTTAAAACATACATATGGTCCTAAGTTTTTAAACTTTTTTAAAGTCCTAAAACAGTATGACCATATGATAAAATATGTAGACCATTAATATATGGTCTATATTTTTTTTCTATATATCTGTTTGAATCTAATAATGATTCATTGGAATCTGTTATTATTATTATTATTATTATTATTATTATTATATAGTATTACCCCTACTTTATATGTAAGTTTTAAAGCTAAGCACACTTTGTGTGTGTGTGTGTGTGTCTGTGGCATGCTTAGCCATTCACTTTCCTCTAGTCCTACAGTGATAATGATGCTTGAAAGAAACTTACTTTATTTTCCGCCATTGTGATGAGCATTAGTATCTTGGAAGCGGCTTTGCACTGCGTATAGACTACGGGTGCCCTTTACGTCGATCGCGAGCTACCAGTCAATGGCGGAGGGTGTGTCAGTCCATCGCCACCCGGGCGTTTAAAAAAATAGACCTAAATCTTCACCAACACGTCACTCAATTGACATTCACGGCACCCGCGGGTCTTGTGAGATGACAGTGGTTGCTGCGAGCTCATTATTAAGAAAAATTGACCGACAGGAAGGCGAGAAACACTTTTTATTTCAACAGACTCTCGCACCATACCTGCCGTCAAAACTCTAAATACCGAATGCACAGTTCCTAGTTCTTTACAATAAAAGCGCTGTTTCATCCTGCCTGCGCCAACAAAATAAGAGTCTCAAAAAGCTGGTGTGCACAAGCTAGCAAGCTATGGAGTTTGCCGTCAAATTGCGTCAATGTATTTCTTGTAAAGTGCATAAAAAGGAGTATGGAAGCTGGACAAATAAGAAGGCAAAGAGCAAGCACTTTCATGTGGTATTGGATAGGAAGGAGGACTTTTTTTGTCCTCCATTTTAAAATGTGGACGTTATCATCACTAGTGTCTAATTACAATCAATGCAAGTCATCACAATCAGGTAATACACCAACTTATATTCTTGTCTTCATGAAAGAAAGGAATTTATGTATTAAACATCCTTGTATAATCAATCAATCAATCAATCAATCAATGTTTGCTTATATAGCCCTAAATCACACTATAAACACCCTTAACTATTTGACAATAAACTCTCTTTCATAAATAAATATAAATGCTATATAAGAATGAGGTAGATCACCTTCACTTGGTCCATTGAAAAGTAGCTGGCCCGCAGAAAAAGTGGAGGCACCCCTCTTTGCAACGTACTCTCAAGACTTTAAAGGGGAACATTATCACAATTTCAAAAGGGTTAAAAACAATAAAAATCAGTTCCCAGTGGCTTGTTGTATTTTTGGACGTTTTTCTCAACATTTTACCGGTCCCAGAATATCCCTATATAAAGCTTTAAAGTGCCTTATTTTCGCTATCTTCGAAACCACTATCCATTTCCCTGTGACGTCATACAGGGCTGCCAATACAAACAACATGGCGGTTACCACAGCAAGATATAGCGACATTAGCTCGGATTCAGACTTGGATTTCAGCGGCTTAAGCGATTCAACAGATTACGCATGTATTGAAACAGATGGTCGGAGTATGGCGGCAGATAGCGAAAACGAAATTGAAGAATAAATTGAAGCTATTGACGCTATTCGGACATAGCGTGGTTGTACCTAATGTATTGGCCCATAGCATGGCTGCCTTATTAGCATCGCCGCTAAAATGTGCGGACCAAACGATCAGGACTTTCGCATCTTGTGACACTGGAGCAACTTAAATCCGTCGATTGGTAAGTGTTTGTTTCGCATTAAATGTAGGTATCTAGTTTCAAATGTACATACAGCTAGCGTAAATAGCATGTTAGCATCGATTAGCATAGCATGTTAGCATCGATTAGCTGGCAGTCATGCCGTGACCAAATATGTCTGATTAGCACATAAGTCAACAACATCAACAACACTCACCTTTCTGATTTCGTTGACTTAATCGTTGCAAATGCATCTGCAGGTTATCCATACATCTCTGTGCCATGTCTGTCTTAGCATCGCCGGTCAAATGTGAAGACACTCTGGTACATTCAATGGGGGAAGATTTCTTGCCAGTGGTGCAACTTGAATCCCTCCCTGTTAGTGTTGTTACACCCTCCGACAACACACCGACGAGGCATGATGTCTCCAAGGTTCCAAAAAATAGTCGAAAAAAACGGAAAATAACAGAGCTAAGACCCGGTGTTTGTAATGTGAAAATTAATATGGCGGGTGTGTTACCTCGGTGACATCACGTTCTGACGTCATCGCTAAAAGACCGATAAACAGAAAGGCGTTTAATTTGCCAAAATTCACCCATTTAGAGTTCGGAAATCGGTTAAAAAAATACATGGTCTTTTTTCTGCAACATCAAGCTATATATTGACGCTTGCATAGGTTTGGTGATAATGTTCCCCTTTAAGGAATCGTGTCTCCCTGAGCGTGCATCTCTTTTTAAGGGAATCTTTCACGTGAGTACAATCTTTACCATGTAAACACTGAGAAACCGCTGCGGTTCAGTTCAGCTTGGCTCAGCAGCTCATCAGTCAATGGCCAATCAGTTAAAAATGGCAATTGTCAGCCTTGATCCCATCTTATACTCGGGATCAGGACATCTGTAGCTCACAGTAGTTAGAGGGAGTATCAATACGCAAATGTGGGACTTGGATCTCGCTCTCATTTGATAGGGAATAACCGAGGCCGTCCTAAGAATACCATGCAGGCTCAAAATGTAATAGTGGAATGAAATGTTTGCGCATGTGTTCCCCTCTTATGCAGATGTTCTACTGGCTTGTCCAGAGGTTCTCTGGATTTTTATCGTTTAACCACAGTACGTTTTCTTAGAATCTGCACACAGGCTTTAGCAGTTACCATCCAATCTGCAAATTGCATGCTATCATGTATTGAGAATGTATTTGTGCCTGGCTTTTTGTGCACAATTGACATTTAGCTGCTAAGTTGGGAGTAAATGAAAAGAGGTATTTATACTCTAAATTCTTAGTTAACAGAAATACAGATGGAGATTTTCAGAGCTTGGTGAATATGATGCTATACAGGAGAAAATTAGTCAATGTATAAAATAATTTTGGCCAACTTGCCAAACCAACATGAGGCATACTTTTTTATTGAACACTTGTAAGAAAAAAAGAGAAGCTTTTTGGTTGGTGATTCACAATCACCCCTTTTAAAAGCTCTTTGTGACGCAAGTATTTCTAGGTCCCGGCCTGTGTCTTTGTTTTTAGTACTGCACCGATTTAAACAATCTGGTAAGATGCTTTGGAAGTCAGGGATGGTTGGGACAATTGTGCATATCTGTTGACGAAACCTGTTTCGGTTGGGCCTGCATCCCTAAGATGTACACATATATTTATTTGCATGTACGGGTGAAAATGAGGATGTTTGATGTCCTTTGTGTGATTACATTTGTAATTTTCTAATGGGATTGATCAAGTCCACATGCCTGTGTCATAAAAGCCATTTAGCCAGTTAGTTATGTTATCTAATAGAAATTAGCACACTGGCACTATGGTTGTGGATATCGACGATATCAATGATTTAAATTTGGCCAACGATTACTATTATTATATCATGATAATGCATGTTGATGACACATTCAAGCTGTATCCTGCAAATTTGAAACCAACAAGCAAACTTACGCATCCTCAACACAATGTGGCATTCTTGCTAGCGGCTAACATCCCTCCACAGTACAAAGATACTTCCAAGTCATCAATACATGCATTTATGGGTGCAAATAAACTACATTTCTTACATGTATCATTCCCGAAGGACGAAGAATACTTAACCATGCTACGGTACACACCGTAGGAAGATAAGCTTACCACTAGCTGTACGCTAGAGCTCTTGAATGTAAACAAAGGTGCTTGGATCAATAAAAATATCGACAGTAACGATACCAAGTAGGATAAAATTTGGTCGATCTCACAGCGGTTAGATCGATATTTCTTACTGTCAAATTTCTTTAAATCATTTTTGTTATTGTTTACAACCTCAGGAAAGAAGTCCCTGGACACAGGGGGGCTTTGAGGACAAAAACTCAAAATATATAGATCAGAGCCAAAAGTAGGAACTCATTTAAATACTCATTGATACACCGTTATCCAGTGTTTTTGTCTGATTGTAAGCTGCAATATATGTCGCAATATCGATTGTAAAACATCGTCCATCCCTAACTGGAGTACTTTATTGTGACTTTTGTGGGGGGAAGGCCTCGCTTTATCATTTTGTCATTTTGTTTTTTTTTAGCTTTAGGATTCTACAACCTAACATGCAGCCAGGCAAAGTTACTATTTTCGGCCGGTCCATTTATAATTGACAGACTTGCCAGTTTCAATTATGCACCATTTTTGTTATGATGGCGCTAAAGCTCTGTCTGAGACACATCTGCCGGTAGAAAAAGAACTGGGGGTGAATATTTCGAGACTCATTTGGGTCGGTCCTTTTGAGGGTGGTTTGAAGGGTTTGGTGGTTTTATTAGTCAATAGGTTCAGATATGTACACTCTGATATGTGTGTGCCTAAAATGTTCCAACATAATTCCGCTGGAATGTTAATTAAAGATATGCATAAACCTGCATTTTTAAAGGGAAATTGTATTTTCACCTTTGACACACATATGGGTTTGTTTCTTCCACCCCTTTTTAACTATGTTTTTTGTGATTTTATTGGCCTGTGTCTCTGTTTTTATGCCGCCAGGCTCCCCGCTCCTGCTGTGTTTGTTGTTTTCATAGAGCGTTACTGTTGTTAAAGGAGGTTAAAGGGACGTTATCGAGCGTGATGATGATATCACATTTGGCAAGTACATGGCAGAAACAAATGGAAATGAAGTTTAAACTCCACAAAATATTTACTTCAGATTGTGATCACACTGCGAAATGTGTTTTTTTTTCGCCAAAGCTAGTTTTCACCTGATATACCCTTGTTAGTCCCCTGGTTGTCATATTATCTTAGCCTGTCAGTTTATTACTTCTTTTTACACTTAATTTGACATTGAATGCAATTTATAGTTTATCAGCTGTTGCTGTTTAGGGTGTTGTGAAGATCTACCCATTTGTTACATGAACATTTAATGTATTTTCCTTCACATAATTGTTGCTTCGTATGCTACATTTAATGCAATGTCTGCTTACAAGTGGCAATTAACCTTTTGCCATCCTGCTTTGAGGATGTTCAATTATATGTAACAGGACAGGAACTGGTGTCTGGGAGTGGGCGCCAGCCCTGAGCAACACCGTTGTAATGCACTTTCTCCACTCATCACTAATGCTACAATTACCTCAATTGGTGCAGAATATGTCTAGAGCAGGGGTAGGGAACCTACGGCTCGCGCGATAAGTAATGAATGATTCCACTTGTTAAAAATAACGTTCAAAATATAAAACATTCTCATGCTTTTTTATGTTCAAGAAGTTGCGTTAATGGTAAGAAGTAATTTATTTATTATTGGTTAGTGTGGGGTTTGCCCTCCTGGGGGTTCTTCAGACCACCAAGCACAGACATGAGAGCCTGTTTCAGGGTTACAATATTGTTTTATTTTTCAATTATGCAAAAAAAGAAGGGGAAAAAACGAAGGGAAAAAAATGTAGACAGCAGAAACAAAAGGAAGAAAAAAAAAGATTAAAAAACAAATTTAAAATGAAAAATAAATGAGAAAAACCAAAAAGAAGAAAAACAAGAAAAATTATACAAAAAACTAAACAATAAATTAAAGGAAAAAACCAAAGGAAAAAAAATAAGACTACAAAATAAAAAGATTAAAAAACAAATGAAAAACTAAAAATTACTGAGATAAACAAAAATGAAGAAAAAGAACAAGAAAAATTGTACAAAAAACACAAAACAAAAATAAAAAGGGAAAAAAACAAAGCAAAAAAGTTAAGTCAACAAAAACAAAAGAAAAAAAGAATAAAACAAATCAAAAATGGGCTCCAGTTTCAACCCTGTCTCTCCTCCTGGCTGCTGCTTATAACAGAGCGACAGCTGATTAGATAACAAGGCCCAGATGGGCCATCTACGCACCTGTCGCTGATTTCGAGGCCGGTCCTGGCACACCCTGCTTTGCTGCAGGCCCGCAGGCCACGTCTCCTCCACAGTTAGCATCAGAATAACAATGTTTTTCCAAAGAATAAGAGACTTATTATACTCTAGAAATGTTGGTCTTACTTAAAAATGCACGCGTTATTTGTGTTCAGTGTTAAAAAAAATATTATACGGCTCTTACAGAAATACATTTTAAAATATTTGGCTTTCTTGGCTCTCTCAGCCAAAAAGGTTCCCGACCCCTAGTCTAGAGGATGTAGATTATCTATTGTCACTAGATTACCTTTGATCTACGAGTAGCATATCTACATTCATGATGAGTTAAATGTGACACTTGGCTGGCATTGTGGTGCGTGTTTGTTCTCTCAGGAAGCAGTCGGATATGGACACAGCGTGAATGTAGTAATGATGATTTATTTAACACTACAAAAACAGACTACGAACAGAAAACACTGGCACAAGGCACTAAAGACAAAACAAACAGAACTAGCATGGGAGCGAGAAGGAAATAAAGGCATGTATTCGTTAGCGTGGAAGCTAACGAATACAAAAAGTTCTTTACCACAATCAGGGATAGCGACGTCACCAGTTTCATCGTACAGCAAACTAGTCTGTGAGAGTGAGTAACTGAAAAGTCAGGCTTATATAAGGACAGAAATTAGGAGGCAGGTGCGCGTGAAAAACAAGATGCAGGTGACACTAATACGTGACTATGGCATTGGAAACAAACAAGTGCCACCAGGAACTAAGGGAGACAAATACTAAACAGGATGTGAAAGGACGGAACAAAAACAGAATATGACATGATCCAAGTAGTGGATCCTGACATTAAATCAGGGTTAGGGAACCTACGGCTCAAGAGCCAGGTGTGGCTCTTTTGATGGCTGCATTTGGCTCTCAGATAAATCTTAGCTGACATTGCTTAACACAATAAGTAATGAATAATTTCGCTGGTAATCACAGTGTTAAAAATAATGTTGAAAATACAAAACATTGGCATGCATTTTAATCCATCCATCCGTTTTTTTACCGCACCTGGTCAAGAAGTCACATGGAAATACATTTTAAAATATTTGGCTTAATGGCTCTCTCAGCCAAAAAGGTTTCCGACCCCTGAGTTAAATGAACATAATTGTTTTAAGAATGCATTTTACGTCAACTGATTTTTCAAGATGGTGTAAATTAATTAATTAGTTCAAGAGAGGCATACATAATCTATTATTGATGTAATAGTAAACAATATAATAACGCCCCACAGTAACATTCCAGACGGTTAGTAATACCGTTTAATTTTTTAATTACCAAAAAAACGTAATTTATTGAAGGAGAACTGCACTTTTTAAAAAATTGAGCCTATTGCTCACAATTATTATGAGAGACAAGAAGGCAGAAGTGTTTTTTTAATGCATTATAACTCGTAACTAGATATAAATAAAAGTCAGTTTACAATGGCACAATGAGAAGTCCTCTTTTATGCCCAAAAGACCCTCTGAAAATATATCCAAAAAACGCCCAACAATACTCCATTTACATTTCCTGACCTGAATTTTAACCATGTGATGTTATTTTAAGTGCTAATGCAGACAAACTATTATTAGCGACGCATTGTCAAAATGCTTGTTGCTGCTATGTTTACATCCGTGGCTGGTGAGCTGCATTCTTGCCTCTAAGCTTGTTAAAGTTTGTTCTAGATCATGAATAAGGTCTCTCACGTTGATAGTAGAAGGAAATTAGTCAACGTTGGCATCCAATTTCGACTTGAAAATGGTGAGAAGGACACAAAAAGACGTTTGGTTCTTCCCCTCCTTTTTTTCTCACAAGGGTTATAAGTCATTGTTCATCTATTTCGCATATATAATAGTTACCGTATTTCCTTGAATTTTCGCCGGGCCGCTAATTAATTTAAAACCTCTTCTCACTCCGGCGCTTACCAAAGACGTGGTAAAGGTAAGAATGCGCTAATTATTTCAAAATATCTTCTCACTCCTGCACTTACCAAAGGCATGCAGTAAAAAAATGAGTGTGATGTAAGGATACCATCATGAAAAGCACATTTAATTAAAAAAAACTTTATTATGGTCTTACCTTTACTTATAAATGAGGTCCATGCCAGCTCCTTCTGATCAAAAGCATCGATAACTTGTTTATAGAAGTCTCCTTATCCTTCTTCAGTTTTAAAAGTCTCTCTGTCTCGATGGAGATCTTCCTTTGTTACCTCCTGCTTCAATTGAAAGTCCAGTTTAGAAAACTGCTATCAGACCGCTGCTATCAGTTAGCTCGGCTCTTCACGTGCGGGCGACGACAGAATTATCCTCCCGTTCTGCTCCGTGGGTGATCTCTTTATCCCACCGCTGCCACCATGAATTGTTATTGTATAAATAATACACTGGGTATTTCGGACTGGAACATGCTTTATTTCAGCTCGGTTGTTCACATAGCCAGCTAAGGAGTAGTGGTGTTACATCCTAGAAGATCCGTCGTGTACCCCACGCGTTAAATCCGTTCCCAGCACATATCACGTCACTCGTTGTCATTTCTTCTGCAGCCGAGTAGTCGCAAGAAGGATCACTAGCGCCCTCTACCACCAGGAGGCGGGAGTCATTTAATGACTCATATTTGACACACGCAGCTATGTTATATTAATAAAACATAGCTGCTTACTGTTTCTTTATAGCATATTCAATAGCTTGGACCTTGAATCTTACAGAATAGCTCTTAATCTTTTTCCCTTTATGCGATTTCAATTGAAATCAGCCTCCTCCATTTTGAAAATAATGACAGGGGAAGTGTCACTTGTGACGTGACGAGTTTGACCCGGCGGTAATACTAAGCATGCGCTAATTATTTTACGAAGCGAGTTTGATCCGGCAGTAATTCAAGGCAGACGCATATTATATACCCGGCGGCAAATCAAGGAAATATGGTATACAACAAACAGACCAACAAACTATGGCGAAAACATAACCTCTGTGGCGGCGGTAATAAAGCGGAATCGGTCAAGGTGCGTCGTCTCGAGGAAAAGCACCTGCTGCTACCTGATAAGCAACCATCACCCGGAAAGGATGAAGCCTGCAAAGCTAAACGTCAATTTGCAAGGTATTTACATTTTTAAAAGTTAAAATGTGAGTCAACTTTTCTGAGAAACTGCATTTTCAAAACCGATAGAAACAAAATGTCCAATGTATAGGAAACTGCTTCTCTGGAAGAGAGACACAATTAATGTTCCGCACAATTCTTTGCACTTAAATGTACTTGTTTGTAGTAGTAGAAATAATTAGAACACTTTAGCATTATGTTTGTGTTCAATTACAGTAAGTATGGTTATCCTAAACATTCCTGTCACTTCATTTTACACAATATGACATTTTTAAATATTTTTTAATTTTTTACATATATCACAATAATATTGCACAGTGAGATTTTGATATTGTTACATCCCTACACTGGATTGTCATTTTTAGGCTAGATTTGATACCACAAATTTGGCAGTCCATGGTCATAATCTGATTAAAATCTCCCTACAATTTCAAATATCAAACAGGATTAAAATTTGGAAAAAAATAACGTTTTTAGAGACTCACTCTGTTCAAAATCATCTAGCTCCTTGTTTCCTCCCCGCTATTCTCATGTCCTTGTTCATGAGGGATCTATTGTTTGACTCTAGATATTTAACAACATATCTGCTTGACCTTGTGACTGTATCAAGGTCCCACTCGCTAAATATAATTCAATAAAAAGTTTATCAGCCCGTTGTAATTTCTTGGTTTTGTCTTGTTTTTGTCGGTCTAATTTCAGCTGCATGTTTCTGTGGAATCTGTGATGCTGTTTCCCCTTTGTTCTTGCGCTAACCAGAGCTTGTGACTATAAGTAGAATAGAATAGATATTTATTGCACAATAAGTACAGGACAGTGCAGATACATTGGAATTATTGTGCGTTTCTACCTGAGTCAACTTCTACAAAAACAAGAGTTAGAAAAAAAATGGCGGGGAGGTACACATTCACACAAAAACTGAGTATAAAGTAAAAAAAAAAATATTTAGATATGTTGTATTAATAGGTAAATACATTAAACTGAACTGTACAGAAGGTATAAACCAGGGGTGTCACACTCATGTTAGCTCAGGGGCCACATGGTGGAAAATCTATTCACACGTGGGCCGGACGGGTAAAAACATGGCATAATAACTTCAAAATACAACTACTACAACTACAGATTTTTTGGTTTGTTTTACTTCGGTCCAAAAAGAACAAGGACATTCTGAAAATGTACGTATCACAAATAATCCTCTTGACAAAACACTTCAAGTAAGTAAAAAAATATGAGGGAAACAAATTGGTGCAGTTTCAAAAACACCATTAAGAACACAATAAAATTAGACTTGATCCCAGTGTTACTACAAACCAATTAAGATTTTAATCACAGCCCATCCATGATTGAACAAAAACAAAATAAGGCATAAATAAAAATGCTTCTATGCATCAACTATATCCAGGTGCAGTGCCTCATGCAGTTTTTTAAAGTGGGGTTACCAATTGTTTATTTTACATAGAGGACGAGTCGCAGCCCTGCTTTACTGTGTACCTCTTGCTTGGTATACTTGTTCGCCCCAATATAAACTATTTGGTTGCCTGACAGAATTGCTATTGTGACATCCAATAGAAACTTTTAGAACAGCAGTTCCTTTCATTTATGAATGAATGAATGGTTTATTTTGAGCCATGCAAACAAAACAAGAGAATGACATAAAATACAAAAGAAATATATAAATACATTATTTTTACACCTACATTGAAAACATTACATGTGACTAATCTTTTGTAAATGTCAAGATTGGCTCAAAGGGAGTGGGAAGAAGTAAACTTATTAGGTCCCACCCCTATACATATACAATATATATATATATACAATATATAATACTATAATATGTATAACATAATTAAATTCAGTGGTTGCTGCATATATGCTATATATTATCTATATATAATACATTTAAATTCACACACACTTACATATATACATATGTACACACACATATATACACAACACACACATATATACAATTTATATATATATACATATATATATATACATATACATACATACAATACATACATATACACACATAATCACATACGTACACATATGCATGTACCCAAAATACACACACACACACACACACACACACACACACACACACACACACACACACACACACACCTATATAAATACTATATACATAATAGTATATATAGTATGTATATTTAAAAGTGCAGCTCAATTTTACACTTGGCAAACTCATCTCGCAGGCCGGTTTGAACCTGTTTGCGGGCCTGATCCGGCCCACGGGCCGCATGTTTGACACTCCTGGTATAAACCGTGTCAGTAATACAAGTAAATTAAAAAAAATATCAAAAAGGGGAACATTGTACAATGAAATAAAACAAGTAAATATGTTTTCCTATTGCACTTGGGGTTATTGCACGCATTGTTTTTATTATACAGTAACACTGTATTGTGTGACAATAAAAATGTAGCTGGATCAGTAAATTGAGCGCTTGACATAGGTTACGGCTCCCAACCCGGAGGGCACAACCCACCCATTTTTTTGCCATCAGAGAACCTTGGCCTCCAATTTTAAAGATGTTATTATTTATCCTATAAGCTTCACACATGGCTGCGAACAGCCCAAACAATTTCTCAAGGTCACTAGATGAGATCCTCAAGACGTCTGCAAATAACTGAGATGAGATTCCAAGGCTACTGAACTGGACACTGTCAACTTCCACAAATACAATCACAGGTTTTTAGAGCGTATTCTACATATTGTTGGCCTAATTTAAGCATATTCAAGCATGAAAAAATTAAATTAGGTAAACATGTCAATACCGGGCTTCACGGTGGAAGAGGGGTTATGGGTCTGCCTCACAATACGAAGGTCCGGAGTAGTCAGGGTTCAATCACTGTGTGGAGTTTGCATGTCCTCCCCGTGAATGCATGAGCTTCCTCCCACTTCCGAAGACATGCACCTGTGGATCGGTTGATTGGCAACACTAAAGTGGCCCTAGTGTGTGAATGTGAGTGTGAATGTTGTCTGTCTATCTGTGTTGGCCCTGCGATGAGGTGGCGACTTGTCCAGGGTGTGCGCTGCCTTCCGCCCGATTGTAGCTGTGATAGGCATCAGCGCCCCCCGCCACCCCAAAGGGAATATGCGGTAGGAAAATGGATGGATGGATGTCAATACCACACAGGTATTGGCACTAAATGAGATTTCATGTCTGGAGGGCTCGAATAATGATAAAAAATGTTGGGTCGAAAAAAGTTTTTTATGCTCTCTGAAAACAACCTCGTTTTTAGCACGTAATTAGTTTTGGAAATAGAAAACTTTTTTATTGAAGCACATTTTCTTCATAAGAAACTATGTGAACATGACTAATGGGGTCCAGACTCGACAAAAGTCTACATTTCAGTTGAAATTTTGACCGTGCGACAACGCTGTGGCTATTTTCTGAATGTTTCAAACCTCACATCGCTTGACCATTGCTTTTTTTGGACCAAACTGAGCTAAAAAAAATCAAATTGTTGTAGAAAGGCCTAAAAACGCTTAAAGGGAAACATTATCACAATTTCAAAAGGGTTAAAAACAATAAAAATCAGTTCCCAGTGGCTTGTTGTATTTTTTGAAGTTTTTTTCAAAATTTTACCGGTCTCGGAATATCCCTAAATAAAGCTATAAAGTGCCTTATTTTCGGCTCTCTGCGAAGACACTGGCCATTTCCCTGTGACGTCACACAGTGCTGCCAATGTAAACAAACAATGGGGAATACCACAGCAAGATATAGCGACATTAGCTCGAATTCAAACTCGGATTTCAGCGACTTAAGCGATTCAACAGATTACGCATGTATTGAAACAGATGGTTGGAGTATGAAAATATTGATGAAGAAACTGAAGCTATTGAGCGAATAGCTATTGACGCTATTCATAGCCATAGCATGGCCGAATAGCTGCGTTAGCATCGCCGGTAAAATGTGCGGACCAAACGATCAGGACTTTCGCATCTTTTGACACTGGAGCAACCTAAATCCGTCGATTGGTGTTTTTTTTTGCATTAAATGTGGGTGGAAGGAAACGTAATATAGTTGCAAATGCATCTGCAGGTTATCCATACATCTCTGTACCATGTCTGCTTTAGCACCGCCGGTAAATAGCATGTTAGCATCGATTAGCGTAGCATGTCAGCATCGATTAGCTGGCAGTCAACGTCAACAAAACTCACCTTTGTGATTTCGTTGACTATCGTTGCAAATGCATCTGCAGGTTATCCATACATCTCTGTGCCTTGTCTGCCTTAGCATCGCCGGTCAAATGTGGAGACATTCTGCCACATTCAATGTGGGTCTGGCGGCAGACACTTTCGCATCTTCGGGCCAGTGGTGCAACTTGAATCCCTCCCTGTTAGTGTTGTTACACCCTCCGACAACACACCGTCGAGGCATGATGTCTCCAAGGTTCCAAAAAATAGTCAAAAAAACGGAAAATAACAGAGCTGAGACCCGGTGTTTGTAATGTGTTGAAAATGAAAATGGTGGGTGTGTTACCTCGGCGACTTCACATTCTGACGTCATCGACTCCAGCGCGATAAACAGAAAGGCGTTTAATTCGCCAAAATTCACCCATTTAGAGTTCGGAAATCGGTTAAAAAAATAGATGGTCTTTTTTCTGCACCATCAAGGTATATATTGACGCTTACATAGGTCTGGTGATAATGTTCCCCTTTAAAAAGCACACAAAGTAGCAATTAGCACAGTGGCCAACAGCAACATTTTGCTGACTGAATAAGCAGTGAGCACCGGGGATGGAGGCACACAATGGGTGGATGAAATGATTGTACACAAAGCATATTTTCATTCTGTCTGTGGTTTGCAAATAGAAAAAAATGTACGATAAAGAGTTCATTAATTTAGGTTCCACTGTTTATTCCTCTTTTGCAGATATTAATTGACCAGGGTCAGGCCTGGAATCAATTAACAGCGATAAAAGAGGATTCACTGTAGTAACAAAGGGTGGCATTGTACTTTTTTTCAGTCTGACCAGCAGTCATAGGAGCTTTATACAGTATAAAGGGTTGCTATGCACAGTATATGCATGTGTTACGACTAGCCGGATGCATTCTGTATGAAAATGCACGCTATTCTCCCTTCTGTCTTTCTTGTATCTGTTCCCAGTATTTACAGTAAATCATTACACAATCATTTGGTTTGGACTGGGTTTTGTCTGACCTGAAGCGGAGCGAACTTTCTTACTGCAGACTAGTGGAAAGTGCATCGTTAAAGAGACATTGATTTATGTTTTGCACGGTAAATATAATCATGTCTGTCTGTTTTCCGTGTCAATTCAATGTATTCCCGCTCTTATTTTTTCCAAAAATTGGTTTCTCTTCATCGCTAATTTTCCATCCATACTATGTTATCTACTTTTCACTCTGTCAGCTCAGTATATGAGAATGGGCTGAAGCTTGGAGTTCCCAGCAGTGACTCACTTCTCTAGCCATTCGGGATTGGTGTGTGGGACAATCACTGTGTGTGTGTGTGTGTGTGTGTGTGTGTGTGTGTGTGTGTGTGTGTGTGTTGAGGGGTGGGTGGAAATGGATGGTCGGGCGTATGTGCTTCCAAATATTTTTACTTCCTGCTTAACACATGGTGGAAGCTTTTTGTTAAAGGTCATACGTCGGTGAGTGTCCTCCACGAATTGTGTAAAAACAAACACGGTGCCTACCAAAGTACGTGGACGTACAAAAATCATGATTATTGCTAATGGCAAGTCGTAAGGCGGAATAGAAGAAACGACACCATGGTGAAGCTTGCCAACAGGAAATCCATAATCACAGTGCTGAAACAGGGAAAGAAGCGAAAGGGTAGGAATTTGTAGATGTCGATGAATGAGCACCTCACTGAACGCAATGCTGACATCGCCAAGAAAGCACACGCTTTGAGGAAGCGGGGGAAAGTTCTCAGAACTTGGAGCGCCAACTCCAAAATCCACGTCAGGGGTGCCCACACTTTTTTTCTGCAGGCCAGCTACTTTTCAATGTACCAAGTGGAGGTCATTTCCCTCATTCATATATATCATTTATAATAATTTATTTATTAAAGAGAGGTTTTTGTGAACAACTTAAAGGTGTTTAATGATAGTACATACCTTTCTTTCATGTAGACAAGAATTTAAGTGGGTGTATTACCTAGGGGTGTAACGGTACATGTATTCGTAATGAAACGTTTCGGTATGGGGGTTTCGGTTTGGTTCGGAGATGTACCGAATGAGTTTCCACACGGACATTTTAAGTTGCGTGAACAATGCACAACACAAGGCATGCTAGCAGCGACTGGGCTACGATCGACTGACCATACCTCCTCTTTTCACCGGATATGTCCTCTTTTGCGGGGCTGTCCGGGTGGAGTTTCTTAAATGCCTCAAATTTTAAGTTAGGGTGTATTTTCAATGTACGTTCAGGGTTAAGCAATATTGCACGCAGCAATATTCGTGAGGGAGGGGCAGAGACAGAGAGAGCGAGAAAGTTATGATAAACGCGCATGCTTTTTACCCACAGATTTATCAGATTTTATTTTTCAATATCTATAGCAGAGGTGTCAAAAGTGTGCCCCGGAGGCCATTTGCGGCCCACAGCTACTGTTTTAAAGGCCCACGGCACATTCTAAAAATACTGTTAAAATAAACAAAAACATAACAAAAGTGAAATAAAAAAAGCTTTAAAGTTAAATGTAATTTAGAAAAGGTTGTAATGTTGACTAATAAAACAAAGCTGTTTTTTTTTCTTTCAAACTGTCATTGCTCAACATAATATTGAATCCAAATCAATATTATTATGAATTATTGACCTATTCAAGGTTCCGATTACTTCACATCAAATATTCCACTAAGAAAAATATTTTTGGTGGAAGATTTTGCAAATTTGGTAAATAAATAACTAAAAAAATATATTTTGTTGTTTTCTTACTGTACCAAAAATGAACCGAACCGTGACCTCTAAACCGAGGTACGTACCGAACCGAAATTTTTGTATACTGTTACACCCCTAGTATTACCTGATTGTGATGACTTGCATTGATTGGAATCAGACACTAGTGATCATTACGTCCACATTTTCAAATGGAGGAGAAAAAAAGTCCTCCTTTCTGTCCAATACCACATGAAAGTGCTTGCTTTTTGCCGTCTTATTTTCCATCTTCCATGCTCCTTTTTATGCACTTTACAAGAAATACATTTGCGGCAAACTCCGTAGCTTGCTCGCTTGTGCACGCCAGTTTTCCGAGACTCTTATTTTGCTAGCGCAGGCAGGATGAAGCAGCGCTCTTATTGTGAAGATAGGAACCATGCAGTCGGTCTTTAGAGTTTTGACGGCAGGTACGGGGCGAGAATCTGTTGAAATAAAAAGTGTTTCTCGCCTTCCTGTCGGTCATTTTTTCTTAATAATGATCTGGCAGCAGCCAGCGTCTTCTCACAAGACCCTCTGGTGCCGTGAATGTCAATCAAGTGACGAAAGTGACGTCTTGGTGAAGATTGAGCGCTAATTTTCTGGTCTATTTTTTTTTTTTAATGCCTGGTTGGCGATGGACTGACACACCCTCCGCCATCCACCGTTAGCTCGCCATCCACGTAATGGCATAAGGCACATGTGACAAATGTTTGTTTACTTTCAAGATGCCGTCACACACAAGCTTCAGCTTCGCTTGTTTTATTAAGAAGATCGTTTCGAAGACAAAGTTTTTCTCGAAATATGCGAGTACTGGAGCATCAGTATGTAAAATGTTTTTCATTGCGTATTTGTGTTTGAAGCCAATATTTACTTGCAGTAGCACAGGTTTGAAATCCGACTAAAACCATGAGTCATTATTACAAAAATCATTAGTTATGCTTATTACTTACATTTGTGCGTTTCTCTGGGTTTCTGGTCAGCCATCTTCCTTTTGGCACTCGATAGTGTAAGGAGGTCTGCCAGCTCGCTTCACTTTAAGGGATTTACTTTGCCCTTTCCCCCTACCTGACGGAAGATTCGAACGCCTTTTAACTGCAAAACCAAGGAGGGTGGGCAAAAACAAGAGTGTAGGTCATTTTTTTATTCATTATTTCCACAGGGCACAACTGGACATCCACCATGCTATTAACGCTCCTGAACATGCCAGCGCTACTTCTCCTAACTCACTCACTCACTCACTCACTCACTCACTCACTCACTCACTCACTCACTCACTCACTCACTCACTCGCATCACTCACCCCACGTACTGCCATTCTTAAAGGAGCCCACACACATACACTACTTTCACAACAGCTGCTTTAAAACACACCTCGCCAAATGCTTCAAACTTAGCTAAACATTTAAATAATAAGCATTCAAAGCTGTACAAGGAGTTTGAATACTGACAGGTAATAATGTAGTTGTTACACCTGTCCTGCTGTTTGGTCCGGTGCAGACCTTAGTCAAGGAGCACAGGGAAGACGTTCCCTTCAGGGTCGATGCTGTCACGCCAAATTTCTTCCCCCCTACAAAAACCTTCCCCCCGGAAGAAACTACTTGAAGGACCCCAATGAGGATGGAAGGGCCTTGAAGCAGCCAACTCAGCTGCCTGTTTTAAAAGCATTATAATTGGCTGATTGTCATAGGTGAAAAATAACGGTGAGGAAAAAATATTAGCATTCCAGCATGTTAACCTTTCAAGCTATTTTTGAATCGCTAATTTTGCAGCTGTAACCCTTAACGGTCAGGAAAAAAATATTAGCATTCCGGAATGCTAACCTTTTAAGCTATTTTTGCTTTGCTAATTTTGCAGCTGTAACCCTTAAGAGTCATATAACTTGGTATTGTCACGCCCTCATTGGGGTCCTTCAGGCAGTGGAGGGGCTCTCACGCCAAATTTCTTCCGGGGGGAAGGTTTTTGTAGGGGGGAAGAAATTTGGCGTGACAATGCCATTTCAATGCCTTTTAATTTCTATTTTAACCTTGTACAACTGTTCTTTGACTGACTGTTTAATGTGGTTCAATATTTTCTGTCAAAATAAAGCAAATATTTAATATTTTCTTAGTTTCCTTTATTTGGAAACGTATCAATCTACATTTTGGTACCGGTGCTAAATTATTGGTATCGGGACAACCCTACTGTGAACACAAAAAATAGTGGTTTGTGAAAACCGAGGACACGCACATGTGTGTTAAGTGTTCCATCTAGTACGCGATAACTAAAAAAAACAACTAGGTTTTTGATGTGTTCGAAAATTCATATGCTTCTTGTTACCATTGTTCCATTATATCTCAAAAATATTTTGAGCACACCAAGGGTATTCAAGGCCAACGCTGAGTGCTTGAAGTCAATTGTAGATCATATTTTGCAGGCTTTTTGTGTATCCTAAATGTTGCATAAAATGGCATTCTCTCTCCATTCCCAACTATCTGCTTTATGTCTCTACTGTATAATTGCTCCCAGCAGCAGTGTGGCGCCAGACAAATGCAATTGGACGCAGCATTTACTATCGCACACACACATTGTCAGTGTGCGGCAACACAGAGTTGGCCAGAGTTGTTTTGGCCTGTCAACCTGCTGCTGTCTTATAGACTTGGACTGAGTTAAGTACAGCTATCATTGTCTGCAGCCGAGTGTGGTCATGTGCTTGGTGAACTTATTTTCTTCCAAGCACTGCGAGCTAAACGTATCGCTGGTTTATCACAGTTGATATTGCAGCAGCAGATACAGTTGTTGCATTATTGGTTAGTTTGGCTAACTAATTGTTTACATGCAGTACATAAATATCAAGAGCAGATGCACAGTCTGACTTTTGTTTTGTTATTTATTTGTCTGGTCGAAGTTTGTTGAGCTGAAAATTGATCAAATAGTTTTAGCACTATGTGTGTGTGTAACTTATACACTATGTTGCCAAAAGTATTTGGCCACCCATCTAAATGATGAGAATCAGGCCTCCTAATTACTTAGCCACAGGTGTATCAAATTAAGCACTTAGGCATGGAGACTGTTTCTACAAACTTTTGTGCAAGAATGGGTGGCTCTCAGGAGCTCAGTGATTCCCAGTGTGGAACTGTCATAGGATGCTACCTGTGCAACAAATCCAGTCGTGAAATTTCGTAAATATTCCAAAGTCAACTGTCGGCTTTATTATAAAAAAATGGAAGAGTTTGGGAACAACAGCAACTCAGCCACGAAGCGGTAGGCCACGTAAACTGACAGAGAGGGGTCAGCGGAGGGATTATGGTGTGGGGCTTGTTTTTCAGGAGTTGTTCCAGTGAAAGGAACTTTGAGTGATCCAGGATACCAAAATATTTGGACAATTCCATGCTCCCAACATTGTGGGAACAGTTTGGAGCGTGCCCCCTCCCCTCCCTCTTCCAACATGAGCAAGGTCCATAAAGACATGGATGACAGAGTCTGGTGAAGATTGGCCTTGACTGGCTTACACAGAGTCCTGACCTGATAGAACACCTTTGGGATGAATTAGAAGGGAGACTGAGAGTCAGGCTTTCTCGACCAACATCAGTATGTGACCTCACCAATGCGCTTTTGGAAGAATGGTGTTAAATTCCTATAAACACACTCCGCAACCTTGTGAACAGCCTTTCCAGAAGTGTTGAAGCTGTAATAGCTGCAAAAGGTGGACTGACATCATATTGAACCCTGTGGGTTAGGAATGGGATGGCACTTCAAGTTCACATGTGAGTCAAGGCAGGAGGCCAAATACTTTTGGCAATATAGTGTATCTTGCAAGACTTGTCCACTGGAAAGCAGATGTGAATGGGTATGGACTGCATGTTTAAAAAGACTACCTCGACCATCATTTTGTTTTGTGCTATATTTGCAAACATATCGGAAAACCTGGGAGTCATTAGGTGGATTCCGTTCGTCCAATAGAGATCATGATTTACAATCTTTATTCATGTTCACCCCAAAGGTCTGTGGTCAGACCATTGGCTTAATGTATCATAGTAAGTACTGACAGGGATTTTCAATTTGAATTCATTATTAAGGCAGCCATTGTCATCCTAGTCCTCAAAATGATAGAAATAAAAGATGTCCTGTCTGTGCGGGTAAGCAAAAATCCTTCCAATGTCCGATATATGCTCATTCAGCCACGCCTCCAGCAGCTGGTCTCTGATGCAAACATGGCCATGGCAAAAAGACGGATTCAAAAATCCACAAAAAAGTAACGCAGAAGTCATGAAAGTGCCACCCTTTGTTGTCCAAACCAAAAGTGGAAAAAAACCCCACATGAAAACAAGAGGGAAACATCAGAGTAAATAGGACACTGATAAAGGAGGATTACGTCCAAATTATTCAGGACAAGCTAAAATCGTCAGCCCGGAGGTTGGGTCTTGGGCGCAGTTGGGTGTTCCAACAGGACAATGACCCCAAAAATACGTCAAAAGTGGTAAAGGAATGGCTAAATCAGGCTAGAATGAAGGTTTAAAGGGGAACATTATCACCAGACCTATGTAAGCGTCAATATATACCTTGATGGTGCAGAAAAAAGACCATCTATTTATTTAACCGATTTCCGAACTCTAAATGGGTGAATTTTGGCGAATTAAACGCCTTTCTGTTAAGCGCGCTGGAGGCGATGACGTCAGAATATGACGTCGCCGAGGTAACACACCCACCATTTTCATTTTCAACACATTACAAACAGCGGGTCTCAGCTCTGTTATGTTCTGTTTTTTTTACTATTTTTTGTAACCTTGGAGACATCATGCCTCGACGGTGTGTTGTCGGAGGGTGTAACAACACTAACAGGGAGGGATTCAAGTTGCACCACTGGCCCGAAGATGCGAAAGTATCTGCCGCCAGACCCCCATTGAATGTGCCAGAGTGTCTCCACATTTGACCGGCGATGCTAAGGCAGACTTGGCACAGAGATGTATGGATAACCTGCAGATGCATTTGCAACGATAGTCAACGAAATCACAAAGGTGAGTTTTGTTGATGTTGACTGCCAGCTAATCGATGCTAACATGCTACGCTAATCGATTCTAACATGCTATTTACCGCCGGTGTTAAAGCAGACATGGTACAGAGATGTATGGATAACCTGTAGATGCATTTGCAACTATATTACCTTTCCTTCCACCCACATTTGATGCGAAAACAACACTTATCAATCGACGGATTTAAGTTGCTCCAGTGTCAAGAGATGCGAAAGTCCTGATCGTTTGGTCCGCACATTTTACCGCGATGCTAACGCAGCTATTCGGCCATGCTATGGCTATGAATAGCGTCAATAGCTATTTGCTCAATAGCTTCAGTTTCTTCTTCAGTATTTTCATACTCCAACCATCTGTTTCAATACATGCGTAATCTGTTGAATCGCTTAAGTCGCTGAAATCCGAGTTTGAATCCGAGCTAGTGTCACTATATCTTGCTGTGGTATTCCCATTGTTTGTTTACATTGGCAGCACTGTGTGACGTCACAGGGAAATGGCCAGTGTCTTCGCAGAGAGCCGAAAATAAGGCACTTTAAAGCTTTATTTAGGGATATTCCGAGACCGGTAAAATTTTGAAAAAAAATTCAAAAAATACAACAAGCCACTGGGAACTGATTTTTATTGTTTTTAACCCTTTTGAAATTGTGATAATGTTCCCCTTTAAGAATGGCATTCCCAAAGTCCTGTCTTAAATGTGTGGACAATGCTGAAGAAACAAGTCCATGTCGGAAAATCAACAAATGTAGCTGAACTGCACCAATTTTGTGGTCAAAAATTGAAGAAGAAGCTTGTGGATGGCTAGCAAAAGCACCTTATTGCAGTGAAACTTGCCAAGGCACATGTAAACAAATATTAACATTGCTGTATGTATACTTTTCACCCAGCACATTTGCTCACATTTTCAGTAGACACATTATCAATTCGTAAGACCAACCAAACTTCATGAATGCTTTTTGAGACCAACAAGTATGTGTTCCAATCACAGAAAATAATAGTTGTAGAAATGATTAGAAACTTGAGACAGCCATGACATTATGTTCTTTACAAGTGTATGTAAACTTTTGACCGCGACTGTATCTGTATTTTTGTTATGCATTCATGTTTGATGACAATAATGTGTTCTATTCTATCCTTTCCTATTCTACTCTATTCATAGAACACAAGTCTGTCCCATAAAGTAGGAAGCAAAGACATATCTGTAATGTTTTGGTTTACTGAATGGACAATTCCATGCTCCCAACATCATATGATTAGGTCATTTTTTGCATAGGAATGGAATAGAATATTCCAAAAGCCGATGTTACGGTAACAGCAACAATAACGCTTTTCTAGGGTAGAGTCTTGGTACTTAGTAACAGCTGAATATAGTCCAAGAAGTCTAAACCTGGTTATGCAGTATGCTGAAGGATGTGGAAAAGTGGACTCAACCAACAATCTTTAGTAAACAAAGAGTAGGTTTCTGGCGGTCCGTTGTGACTCCCGTTTGGAGTGAATAAACGCTTGTCACAGGTGCTCCGGCACTTGTTTAGAACTATTAGGTCTGTAGAATGTCTTGTGTTGCAAAAGTAACAAAGGAGGTGTAATTTATATATGTAACGGGAATGAAACAATGTCTGACTGCGTTAAGAAACATGAACTTTTACTTCACCCATACATTTTCATGACCAGGTTTGTCAGTCTAATACAGGGATGTCAAACTCAAATACAGAGTGGGCCAAAATTTTAAACTGAACAAAGCCGCCGGCCAAGATTGAACAAATTAACCTTTTAATAGGGACCCAAACAAGTTTTGCAATGAATATTGAACAAGCAAGGCTTAAAATAGGGCAGCACGGTGGACCAGGGGTTAGTGCATCTGCCTCACAATACGAATGTCCTGAGTAATCCTGGGTTCAATCCCGGGCTCGGGATCTTTCTGTGTGGAGTTTGCATGTTCTCCCCGTGACTGCGTGGGTTCCCTCCGGATACTCGGGCTTCCTCCCATGGAATAGTGCAAAATCAACTTTCAAAAAACAAACGAAAAAACATCAGTGGTATATTAAATAAAATGTAATTTAAAAAAAATAATGCTTCTTTTTTATTTGCAGCCTTCTGAGGTTAATATCAACATTAACTTTTTCCACAGGCTAATAAATTCCAAAATAAAATAAAAATTAGGGGGGCGGGGTTTGTTGGTAGCGGGGGGTGTATATTGTAGCATTCTGGAAGAGTTAGTGCTGCAAGGGCTTCTGGGTATTTGTTCTGTTGTGTTTATGTTGTGTTACGGTGCGGGGGTTCTCCCGAAATGTGTTTTGTCATTCTTGTTTGGTGTGGGTTCACAGTGTGGCGCATATTTGTAACAATGTTAAAGTTGTTTATACGGCCACCCTCAGTGTGACCTGTATGGCTGTTGACCAAGTATGTGTGTGTGAAAGCCGCATATATTATGTGACTTGGCCAGCACGCTGTTTATATGGAGGAAAAGAGGACGTGACGGCATGTTGTAAAGGACAATGCCTTTAAGTCACGCTCTCAATATTGTTGTCCGGGTGGAAATCGGGAGAATTGTTACCCAGGGAGATTTACGGGAAGGACACTAAACTTCGGGAGTCTCCCGGGAAAATCGGGAGGGTTGGCAAGTATGAGTATTAGCTGTGAATGTGGTGTTACCGGCGGGCCAGCTCTAATGTTAATTTGATATTGCCTCAAGGGCCAAATGAAATTAAACGGCGGGCCAGAGTTTGACACCCATGGTCTAATATGTGATGTTTATGAATGTCCTAAAGCAGACCACAGTTTGTGGTCCTTGGGTTGTGTTGCAAGCTAACTTGAACACAATGGCTTGGCGTGTGTGTGGGTTATAAAATGTAGAGGCCATGAAGATTATTACCAGGCAAAGCAGTTGTTAGACACACCTTCAAAAAAAGTTTTTTTCCCCCTTTACAGCAAGAGCTGTATTGTAATGGTGCCGTGGCAAAATAAAAGCTGCCACACTTTAAAAATGTGTTTGTTTTTTTTACATGAAAACAAATTAAAGTATCATAATTAAGGCTGTCAAATGGTTAATTGATTTAATCAAATTAATTACATTTGGAAATTTGGAATAAACACAGGCGATTACTTACTTGCATAATAAAAATTTGATTAAGAATAGACCCCAATATTTTCACAAATGTAATTTTTAATGTCAGAATGTCATTCAGGATTTTTTTAATGAACGTTTTACCAAAATGGATGTCATTTATTTGCATAAAACTTGGCAACAGTTGCATGGGTCAGTTGTACGAAGAACAAGTCACAAAAGATTGGAGAAGTATAAAATAGAGCTAAACAATATAAGAAAAAACATATGTTAACACTAATTATCCATCCAACCATCCATCATCTTCCGCTTATCTGAGGTCGGGTCGCGGGGGCAGCAGCCTAAGCAGGGAAACCCAGACTTCCCTCTCCCCAGCCACTTCGTCTAGCTCTTCCCGGGGGATCCCGAGGCGTTCCCAGGCCAGCCGGGAGACATAGTCTTCCCAACGTGTCCTGGGTCTTCCCCGTGGCCTCCTACCGGTTGGACGTGCCCTAAACACCTCTCTAGGGAGGCGTTCGGGTGGCATCCTGACCAGATGCCCGAACCACCTCATCTGGCTCCTCTCGATGTGAAGGAGCAGCGGCTTTACTTTGAGTTCCTCCTGGATGACAGAGCTTCTCACCCTATCTCTAAGGGAGAGCCCCGCCACACGGCGGAGGAAACTCATTTCGGCCGCTTGTACCCGTGATCTTATCCTTTTGGTCATGACCCAAAGCTCATGACCATAGGTGAAGATGGGAACGTAGATCGACCGGTAAATTGAGAGCTTTGCCTTCCGGCTCAGCTCCTTCTTCACCACAACGGATCGGTACAACGTCCGCATTACTGAAGACGCCGCACCGATCCGCCTGTCGATCTCACGATCCACTCTTCCCTCACTCGTGAACAAGACTCCTAGGTACTTGAACTCCTCCACTTGGGGCAGGGTCTCCTCCCCAACCCGGAAATGGCATTCCACCCTTTTCCGGGCGAGAACCATGGACTCGGACTTGGAGGTGCTGATTCTCATTCCGGTCGCTTCACACTCAGCTGCGAACCGATCCAGCGAGAGCTGAAGATCCCGGTCAGATGAAGCCATCAGGACCACATCATCTGCAAAAAGCAGAGACCTAATCCTGCGGTTACCAAACCGGAACCCCTCAACGCCTTGACTGCGCCTAGAAATTCTGTCCATAAAAGTTATGAACAGAATCGGTGACAAAGGACGGCCTTGGCGGAGTCCAACCGTCACTGGAAGTGTGTTCGACTTACTGCCGGCAATGCGGACCAAGCTTTGGCACTGATCGTACAGGGAGCGGACCGCCACAATAAGACAGTCCGATACCCCATACTCTCTGAGCACTCCCTACAGGACTTCCCGAGGGACAGGGTCGAATGCCTTCTCCAAGTCCACAAAGCACATGTAGACTGGTTGGGCAGACTCCCATGCACCCTCAAGAACCCTGCCGAGAGTATAGAGCTGGTCCACAGTTCCACACTAATTATTAACACAGTTTTGTTATTGTTATTATTATGTTTCTTATTTTAGCCTTTTAAAGAAATTATTAAGCAAATTTTTGATGACATCATATTAACCACACCCCTTGCCATGCCCCCACTCCACAGGTTTACTGGCAATATGGGGGGGAAACCTGGTACTGTTCAATTATTTATATGTTAATCATTATGTTTTACATGTAGATTTAAGGTTTTAAACTATTTATTTTTAAGCACATATTGCCCCAACTATGTCCATCTGAAGTAAAAGCTTTCTATTTAAGAGCCACATACCTCTTTTTTATGTTTATCCCAGGTGGTGAGCATAAATCGCTCACACAAAGCTCCCATTGTCATCAAAACAAGGCATGGATATTTTAAGTTGAATTCAGTAAATTCATTTTCATTTGCACTTACATGCATCGGACTTGGTAAGGACTTAAGAATAAAACCTTTACTCAGTCGTCAGCTCCTTACATTATATTCTGTAATTTTGTATATTCAGTATATTAATTAATAATTAAGTAATAATATCAATATTATTTGCTTAAATTTCAAATTCCATTAGTCAGAAATAATGATTCTAGATTTAGCCACACACCCTGTTACCAGTGTGACTTTGCTTGCATTTTGGATTCTTGGCAATCCTCAATAGTCACTTTTTAATGCTCGAGTAGCGCTGCAGAAAGGCCCATGCATGCGTTTTTTTTTTTTTTTGGACTGTGGTTAGCTTTAGCACCTGGTGCTGTTTACAATGGCTCTCAAGCACCATGGAGGGAGTGTAATATAATCACCTAACACCTTGTGGCATTCACGACTGACTTATTTTTCTGTGCCGTGGGCTAAACAGTTGTCTCAGTAACTCTTCCACTGACCATCTTCAGACACTGTAAAGTTGTCACAGGCCACTGTAGGCCAGACCTGGGCGATATACGGCCTGCGGGCCACATGCGGCCCGCCGGACATTCTACATCATTTTTTTAGACCTTTAAACTGTCGCCGCCATTATGATGTCCAGTGGTGTTTTCAAATGACTGTAAGTCTTGAACTATAAAAAGTATTTCAATGGTCTAAATCTGCGATTTTGGGTGTTACAGGAGTTGTCAGGTTCAAACGGCGATGACATCTATTAGAAAAGACAAGAAGCAAGGAATCAGATAGACAGGATTCAATTTTGCTCATGAAGAGAGCACATGTGTGCCTGCACCCTTATACGCTCTCTGAGGAGGGAGCTCCCCACCTCATTTATTTGGGCATTTCCTGATTACATGGTTTTAGCTGTTTCTAAGGGGATGGGGGTCATAAACAGCTGCCGCAGTCGGTCATAGACAGTTTCAAGAAAAGGTGCCTGGAGTGGTGTCAGGTCTACTCCCTCTTTGCTTTGTAGATCTCGGGTCATGACAAGGTCTTCCTGTGGCTGTCCAATAGATCAGGAAAACCAACACGTCCATGTCCCATTCCATCGCACACAGTGGAGTTTTACAAACCTTTTACTTGATAAGAACAAAGACAGCTTTTGTCTTCTCGCCGTGCAGCCTGAACTCATTGGAAAACAAAGTTGTGTGATAACTTATAAACGATTATTCTGACAGAATTTATTACGGTAATCTACGTCACAGCAGCTCAGACCGGGAACAAAGCAGAGTGGGCCGGGTTTGTTTTCAGAACAGCCGGCCCCAAACGCAGGAACAGATGCGGAAGCAAATTTGTACCACAAATTTCTCCATAAAAGTGATAATATATCATATTGTAGGTGTTTATTACATTTTGCATTCATATTTTGTTGTTATTTTTTGTTGTATTTGCTTGATTGTAAAAGATACACAACTATCGAGGAACTGGTCTGAGAAGTAAAAGATGTTTATATGTTGTTTATATTCAGTGTTTTATTGTTCATAGGTAATATTGTAAATCCTGCTTTCTTTTTTTTTTTCATGTTAATTCAGTAAAAAACTGTAAAATCCGATTTAGTTTTTTTGAGGATAACGTTTTTAGAACAACGGACAACGTCACGTTTGGTATTCGTGTTCACAAAAAAAGGCAGCAGGTTTTTTCAGCTAAATGTGTACATATCATTTATACACACATTTACTTAGGTCCTCTCAGACACATTTTTTTTCTCTCAGTGTAGCTCCCCGAGTCAAAATATTTTGGTTGTGTTTTGCTCGATTGTAAAATACACTACTATCGAGGAGCTGGTCTGAGAAGTAAAATATGTACATATGTTGTTAATATTCAGTGTTTTATTGTTCATTGTTAATAGGGTAAATACTACTTTCTTTATTTTCATGTACATTCAGTAAAAAAAAAAAAAATGCAATTCTATTCCGTTTTTTTGAGGATAACGTTTTTACAACTCCATCGGACATTGTCACTTTTGGTATTAGTGTTCCTGAAAAAAAAGGCAGCAGATTTTTACAGCTAAATGTGTACATATCATTTATAAACACAGACACATTTTTTTTTCTCTCAATGTGGCCCCCGAGTCAAAATATTTGCCCAGCTCTGCTTTAGGCGGTATTGATTGGACCTGGTATCAGCATTATTTCCTTACATGAGTAAGGAATAGAAATCATGATTTTGCGGACACTGGATGAACGAGATTTGTTTGCGTTTACCTGGCACCAGCTCCACCTTTTAAGACGTCATCCATTGATGGATAACTTGGTGTTCTTACTCCATTTGTATTCTGAAACCTGGGAACACAAATTAATGCAACAACTACACTGTCCTTGTGTAATTCTTCAAACTCATATGCACAATTTAACAGTTTGGGACCCCAAAAATACAGTTTTAGCACTGCCTACCCAGTGCATATACCGTATTTTTCGGACTATTAGTCACAGTTTTTTTTCATAGTTTGGCCGGGGTGCGACTTATACTCAGGAGCAACTTATGTGTGAAATTATTAACACATTACCGTAAAATATCAAATAATATTATTTAGCTCATTCACGTAAGAGACTAGACGTATAAGATTTCTTTGGATTTAGCGATTAGGAGTGAAAGATTGTTTGGTAAACGTATAGCATGTTCTATATGTTATAGTTATTTGAATGACTCTTACCATAATATGTTGGGTTAACATACTAGGCACTAGAGATGCGCGGATAGGCAATTGTATCATCTTCAACCGCATCACCAAAGTCGTCATCCACCCGCCGTCCACCCGAACGAACATTTTATCAGAACCGCAACCGCCCGCCACCCGCCCGTTGAAATACATCAGAGGTCGGCCACCTTTACCACTCAAAGAGCTATTTAAACCCGTTTCACAGAGTAAAGAAGACAATGGGAGCCGCTAACGTTCTCGCGAATATCCAATAGTGTTCATCCTGATGACAAGAATAAGGGCGTGCTGTGAAGCCATTGCCTTTGACACCTTCAACAACATGTACAAACCGATTGTTAGTCCAGCAACAAGTTGTATGCAGATTCCGCAATCACACGTACAATATTGAAAGGCATACTGAGTGATACAGAGTACACTGATGGTTGTGATATAAACAATTTTAACACTCTTACTAATATGCGCCACGCTGTGAAGCCACACCAAACAAGAAGGACAAACACATTTCGGGAGAACATTCTCACAGTAACACAACATAAACGCAACACAACAAATACCCACAATCCTTTGCATCCGTGACGTTTCCTGAATATATTTTAAACCCCCGCGCCCCCAACCCAGCCCACCTTACCGACGCACGGGAGGGGGGTGTAAAATATATTCAGGAAATCTCACGGATGCAAAGGATTCTGGGTATTTGTTGTGTTGCGTTTATGTTGTGTTACTGTGAGGATGTTGTTCTCCCAAAATGTGTTTGTCATTCTTGTTTGGTGTGGCTTCACAGCGTGGCGCATATTAGTAAGCGTGTTAAAATTGTTTATATCACAACCGTCAGTGTACTCTGTATCACTCAGTATGCCTTTCAATATTGTACGTGTGATTGCGGAATCTGCATACACCTTGCTGCTAGTGGGTGTATAAAATAGTCATGCTTCGTCATGGATGCAAAGGATTCTGGGTATTTGTTTTGTTGCGTTTATGTTGTGTTACTGGGAGGATGTTCTCCCGAAATGTGTTTGTCATTCTTGTTTTGTGTGGCTTCACATCGTGGCGCATATTACTAAGAGTGTTAAAATTGTTTATATCACAACCATTAGTGTACTCTGTGTCACCCAGCATGCCTTGCAGTCGTGTGCGTGTGTCTGCGGAAGCCACACACAACATGTTGCTGGACTGTCAAAGCTGTAGATTGGCGACAAAGCCAATGGCTTCATAGCACGCCCTATTACTTATTAACTGGGTGAGTGCCGGCAGTCATTCTAGAGAATGTTTGCGTCTCCTATTGTCTTCTTCGCTTTGTGACATGGGTCCTAAATGGCTCTTTGAATGGTAAAGGATACCGATCCCTGAGCCATGTATATCAAATATTTCCGAAGGGTTCAACCGCCACCCGCCCGAATCTAATTAAAATCTATTTTTTCGTCATGTCACCCGCCCGACTCCGCGGATGAGTCCGTAAACCGCAAATCTTTTCTAGGCACCTTCTCAGTTGGTTATTTATGCATCATATAACGTACACTTATTCAGCCTGTTGTTCATTATTCTTTATTTATTCTAAATTGCCTTTCAAATGTCTATTCTTGGTGTTGGGTTTTATCAAATAAATTCCCCCCAAATATGCGACTTACACTCGAGTGTGACTTATATATGTTTTTTTTCCTTCTTTATTATGCATTTTCGGCAGGTGCGATTTATACTCCGAAAAATACGGTATATATTGTTTGTGCATGTATTGACGGTCTGTTATTGTAATTCTAATGCATTTGTACAATGCATGTGTGGCTTTCACGTTATGGTTCAATGTTTTAAGGCCGTATGCAAGCTAGATAGTGATATCCACATCCAATCATGTGCAGGCTTTTTTTGCACTGTATGAAAAGCTGGCATATGGTAGCCATCTTGCCCTGGCCGCTGAGCTTAAGGAAATTCCAGCAGTGTAGAGTGTGGGCCAAAATTGTACCGCAACACACCCATGCACACCCGCTTGCACACAGCACCGCTCAGGTTTGTGATGCTCGCTCCAAATTAATGTTGAAATACTTCTGAGGAGAAGTCAATAACAAGCCCCGTGGAGTTTGATATATTTCTTAGCATGTTATTATTCAAATCCTCTCACATAAAAACTCTCTCATAGACACGCTGGCCTTGGGACGCGGCTGAATGTTATCTCCGTATACACATGGCAGCCATTATTTTTTTTCTGTGTTTAGTCTTTGGCATTTTCCACAGGTTGTATATGACCCAAGCCATTGTAAAAGAATATCCTGCTCCGTGTCCTGTTGAAGAACACACCGCATCTGTTCTTCCTTACCCTAAAAGAGAATATACAGTCGCCATAACAAGTTTACTTACACTTGTAAGGAACATCATGTCATGGCTGTCTAGAGTTTACAATCATTTCTACAACTCTTATTTTTTTGATTGGAACACATACTTGTTGGTCACAAAAAACATTCATGAAGTTTGCTTCTTTTATGAATTTATTATGGGTCAATTGAAAATGTGAGCAAATCTGCTGGGTCAGAAGTATACATTTGCTTACATGTCCCTTGGCAAGTTTCACTGCGATAAGGCGCTTTTGTTATCATCCACAAGCTTCTGCTTGATTTTTTGACCACTCCTCTTGGCAAAATTGGTGCAGTTCAGCTAAATTTGTAGTTTTTTTTTAATTGACTTGTTTCTTCAGCATTGTCCACACGTTTAAGTCAGGACTTTGGGAAGGCCATTCAAAAATGTTCATTCTAGCCTGATTTAGCCATTCCTTTACCACTTTTGACGTGTGTTTGGGGTCATTGTCCTGTTGGAACACTCACCTGTGCCCAAGACCCAACCTCTGGGATGATTATTTTAGGTCAGGGGTCGGGAACCATTTTGGCTGAGAGAGCCAAAAAGCCAAATATTTTAAAACAATTTTCCGTAAGAGCCATATACTTTTTTTTTTTTTAACACTGAACACAACTAAATTCGTGCATTTTTAAGTAAGACCAACATTTCTAGAGTATAACAGGTCTCTTATTCTTTGTAACAACATTGTTATTCTGAAGCTAACTGTGGAGGGGGCGTGGCCTGCGGGCCTGCAGCGACAGGTGCGTAGATGGCCCACCTGTCGCTCTGCGCTCTGTTATAAGCAGCAGCCAGGAGGAGAGACTGGGTTTGGGCTGGAAATACAATTGCTGGAAAGCAACTAAGAGACTTATTAAATAAAAAAAATATATATTGTAACCCTGAAACAGGCTCTCATGTCGGTGCTTGGGGGTCTGATAAACCCCCAGGAGGGCAAGCCCCACACTAACCAATAATAAAAAAATAACTTCTTAACATTAACGCAACTTCTTGAACAGGTGCGGTAGAAAACGGATGGATGGATTAAAAATGCATGAGAATGTTTTATAATTTTAACATTATTTTTAACACTGTGATCACAAGTGGAATTATTCATTACTTATCGTGTTAAGCAACGTCAGGTCAGATTTATCAGAGAGCCAGATGCAGTCATCAAAAGAGCCACATGTGGCTCAAGAGCCATAGGTTCCCTACCCCTGTTTTAGGTTCTCCTGAAGAATTTGGAGTTAATCATCCTTTTACATTGTCCCATTTAAAGCACCAGTTCCATTGGCAGAAACACAGACCCAGAGCATAATACTACCACCACCATGCTTGACAATAGGATTGGTGCTCTTGGGATTAAAGGCCTATTTTTTTTTCCTTCAAACATATTGCTGGGTATTGTGGCCAAACAGCTCAATTTTTGTTTCATCTCACCACAGAGCTTTCCTCTTATCTTTGTCCATGTGATGTCAGATGAAACAAAAATTGAGCGGTTTGGTCGCAATACCCAGCAATATGTTTGGAGAAGAAAATGTGCGGCTTTTAATCCCAGGAACACCATGCCCACTGTCAAGCATGGTGGTGGTAGCATTATGCTCTGGGCCTGTTTTGCTGCCAATAGAATTGGTACTTTAAATTAGACAAATGAAAAAGATGGATTACTTCCAAATTCTTCAGGACAACCTAAAATCATCAGGCCGGAGGTTGAGTCAATTTAATTTTATTTATTTAGGATAATCTTCCAGTTACTGTACAATTCTACAGTAACGAAAAATAAAAGTGTATATCCTTTAAAATGGTAGCATGCATTTGTATTTTATATATGATGAATACTTTATGATCACTGTAAAGTTTTTATCAGTTATTTCTTCAGTTTAAGAGCATGATGTAGACCAGGGGTGTCAAACTCAAATACAGAGTGGGCCAAAATTTAAAAACTGAACAAAGCCGCGGGCCAAAGTTGAACAAATTAACCTTTTAATAGGAACCCAAAAAAATTTGCATTGAATATTGAACAATCAAGGCTTATATAACTTTATAGTGACATGCAAAATCCGAGTTTCAAATAATAATGATAATAATAATAATAATAAAAAAATAGCAATGGCATATCAAATAAAATATAAAAAAAATGTAATGCCTCTTTTCTATTTGCAGCCCTCTGAGGTAAATATCAAAATAAACTTTTTTCCACAGGCTAATAATACATTTGAAAATAAAATAACAATAATGAATGAATCAAACGCCTTGTGATGAGGTGGCGACTTGTCCAGTGTGTACAAGCTGAGATAGGCTCCAGCGACCCCGAACGGGACAAGCGGTAGAAAAATGGATGGATGGATGGAATGAATCAAACATTCAAGCCTTGAAGTAGCCAGAGAAAGTGCATGAATAAAAACGTTAATTATTGCTCAGTTTGCTACACTGATTTGCTTTAACACCGAATAAGGAACAAGCAACGCTTATATAACTTAACAGTGCAAAATCAACTTTCAAAAAACAAATGAAAAAACATCAACGGCGCATTAAATAAAATGAGAATAAAAAAATTGGTGGTAACGGGTGGGGTGTATAGTGTAGCATCCCGGAAGAGTTAGTGCTGCAAGGGGTTCTGGGTGTTTGTTCTGTTGTTTTTATGTTGCGAATGTTCGCAACAAAAGCCGCATATATTATGTGACTGGGCTGGCACGCTGTTTGCAGAGAGGAAAAGAGGACATGACGACAGGTTGTAGAGTATGATAAAGGCAGGGTCCTCAATATTGTTGAAATCGGGAGAAATTTGGGAGAATGGTTGCCCCCGGGAGATTTTTGGGAGGGGCACTGAAATTCTGGAGTCTTCTGGGAAAATCAGGAGGGTTGGCAAGTATGAGTATTAGCGGTAAATGCGGTGTTACAGCTGCACCATTGCTGTATAATACCGGCGGGCCAGCTCTAATGCTAATTTGATGTTGCTTCAAAGGCCAAATTAAATTACACGGCGGGCCAAATTTGGCCCGCGGGCCAGAGTTTGACACCCTTGATGTAGACAAAAGCTCTGAATCTGTTTGCATAAAGACAAGTGTTTTTGAAAGTAGATTATTGCACATTATGTGTGGCACTTTGAGACAAAAATATGCAACATGTCTTCCGTGATGTCATTTTCGCAGTTTTATGCGTTTATATGCAGAGGTGGGTAGAGTAGCCAGAAATTGTACTCAAGTAAGAGTACTGTTACTTTAGAGATGTATTACTCAAGTAAAAGTAAGGAGTAGTCATCCAAATATTTACTTGAGTAAAAGTAAAAAGTATGTTGTGAAAAAACTACTCAAGTACTGAGTAACTGATGAGTAACCTGTTCGTTGAATAATTACGGCAACAGATAATGCACAAAAACATAAAAATAGCAATGAGCAAATTCATAGCCAGGAATATCTCTTAAGCAACTAAAACAATAATATATATTAAAAAATAATACATTAAAATAAAACCATTAAGGCAAATTGAGCCACAATAACTTAACAGCACCATAGGCTCAGTAGGCATTTATTGATTGATTGAAACTTGTATTAGTAGATTGTACAGTACAGTACATATTCCCTACAATTGACCACTAAATGGTAACACCCCAATACGTTTTTCAACGTAAATCAATTACTTAATAAATGACCAAGTCGAGGTGATCTACCTCATATACACATACACACATATCATGTATATATATATATATATATATATATATATATATATATACAGTATATAATTTATAGTTTTTAATTTTTCTGTTTTTGTTGAAATGTTAAAGGTGTTTTAGTGAATATACATGCATGTTTAACATATAGATTCCTATCTTTCATGAAGACAAGAATATAAATTGGTGTATTACCTGATTCTGATGACTTGCATTGATTGGAATCAGACAGTATATTGCTGATAATGTCCACATTTTCAAATGGAGGAGAAAAAACGTTCCTCCTTCCTGTCTAATACCACATGAAAGTCGTTGGTTTTTGGCATTTTATTTGTCCAGCTTCCATATTCGTTTTTATACACTTTACAAGAAATACTTTGGCGGGAAACTCCGTAGCTTGCTCGCTTGTTTGTGCTGGCTTTCGGAGACTCTTATTTTGTTAGCGCAGGCGCGATGGAGCGGCGCTTTTATTGTGAAGACAGGAACTGTGCGATCAGTCTTTAGGCTTTTGATGGGAAGTACGGTTGAAATAAAAAGTGTATTTTTTCCTTTACACTTTAATTGATTGATTGAAACTTTTATTAGTAGATTGGGACGGCGTGGCGCAGTGGGAGAGTGGCCGTGCGCAACCCGAGGGTCACTGGTTCAAATCCCACCTAGAACCAACCTCGTCACGTCCGTTGTGTCCTGAGCAAGACACTTCACCCTTGCTCCTGATGGGTGCTGGTTGGCGCCTTGCATGGCAGCTCCCTCCATCAGTGTGTGAATGTGTGTGTGAATGGGTAAAATGTGGAAGTAGTGTCAAAGCGCTTTGAGTACCTTGAAGGTAGAAAAGCGCTATACAAGTACAACCCATTTAACCCATTTATTGCACAGTACAGTACATATTCTGTACAATTGACCACTAAATGGTAACACCCCAATAAGTTTTTCAACTTTTTAGGTCTGATTCGACGTGTGACGGTCACGTGACCGCCTGGTTTTGTTTGATTGGTCCAACGTCACCAGTGACTGCATTTGATTGGTGAAACGCAGGCATGCGTAGTTCCTACTTTGAATGTGTGTCTGACAAAATCAAAACAAACAAAGCGTGCATTAACAGATCGATAAAAAAAAAAGTAGCAAGCAACGAGCTGATTGTAGATAAATGGAGCGGAGTAAAAGTAGCGTTTCTTCTTTATAAATATACTCAAGTAAAAGTAAAAGTATGTTGCATAAAAACTACTCTTACATTAGATTAGATAGTACTTTATTTATTCCGTCAGGAGAGTTCCTTCAGGAAAATTACAATTTTCAGCACAATCCCATTCAAGATCAGACAAACATTACAGGGAGACAGAACAGGATCGCTGACGGGTCTGCCGGCTTCCAGCGCCCCTTACAAAAAAGATGACATACAGGTAAACAAGGGAGGGGGGGGGAGAGAAAAGAATAGAAGATTAAAAAAAAATAAAAAAAATCGGTCATAGCCTGGGCCCTGGAGTGGGGGTGCAGACTGAGGCCAAGGGAAAAAAAACAAAAAACAAAAAACAACAACTCATAGCCATAGTACACATCCCTCTTAAATGTGTGTAAGAGGGAAACATCAAACATCAAAGAACACAGAGGACATTAAAGACATTAAAGCAGCTGATACAAGCAGACACTTCTACATACAGCTATGAATAAAAAGTAAAATAAACATATCCACTGTGGTGGCCTCTGCGGTGTTCCACGCCATTGTCCGCTGGGGAGGAGGGAGCATGGCCAGAGACAGAAGCAGACCCAACAAAGCAAGCAGACCCAACAAAGCAAGCAGACCCAACAAAGCAAGTTAGAAGTACAATTTATCCCAAAAGTTACTCAAGTAGATGTAACGGAGTAAATTTAGCGCGTTACTACCCACCTCTGTTTATATGTAGAGAATATAAAAATCCCAAATGGAATCGCAACTTTAAAGAGAAAAATGTCATTGTGTGTTTTTTCTCCAAACAGTGCAGCCCCAGAGGACACTTGGTTTTGTTATCATGGCTGCTTCCTGCTATTGACATAGCACGTATTTAATCAGTGCAAGATACATTGGAATCTTAAAACTGTCAAGGCATTCTGGAGTAAAATGTGTTGCCCAGTGTTAGAGAGCCGTTTCAGTCGCAGGCTAAGGGTTCTCCAGCAGGTCAATGACCCAAAACATACTGCAAAAAAACACTCAAGAATGGCTCAGGGCAAAAATATTGAACTATTCTCAACTGGCCTTTTATGTGTCCCCATTTAAAATCCATTTAACATGAACAGAAAGCGATGATACATGCAGTTTAGGAGAAGGCAACGTTTACAAAACCCAAAACCAGTGAAGTTGGCACGTCGTGTAAATGGTCTATGAAACAGAATTCAATGATTTTCAACTTATATTCAATTGAATAGACTGTAAATACAAGATATTTAATGTTCAAACTGAGAAACTTCATTTTTTTTGTCCAAATAATTATTAACTTAGAATTTAATGGCAGCAATACATTCCAAAAAAGTTGGTACAGGGGCACTGATTTCTCCAGATCCTCAGAACTTTTTGACGATATTGCGGAGCGTAGATGACAAGATCCCTAAATTCCTTGCAATAACTGGTTGAGAAATGTTGTTAAACTGTTGGAAAATTTGCTCACGCATTTGTTGATAAAGCGGTGACCCTCGCCCCGTCCTTGTTTGTGAATGACTGAGCATTTCATGGAAGCTGCTTTTATACCCAATCGTGGCACCCACCTGTTCCCAATTAGCCTGTCCACCTGTGGGATGTTCCAAATACGTGTTTGATGATCATGCCTCAACGTTCTCACTCTTTTTTGCCACTTGTGCCAGCTCTTTTAAAACATGTTGCAGACATCAAATTCCAAATGAGCTAATATTTGCAAAAAAATAACAAATGTTTACCAGGTCCAATGTAAAGTATCTTGTCTTTGAAGTCTATATAAGTTGAAATGGATTTGCAAATCATTGTATTTTGTTTTTATTTACCATTTACACAACCTGACAACTTCATTGGTTTTGGGGTTTGTAGTTTTGATGACCAAATTTGGAGGAATTTAAAATCGCCCTGTAAAACGGCTAATGTTAGTCAGCAGCATGTATATGGGAAATCCAATGTAAGTTAGCATCGTGCTAGCTTTGGTTCTTTCCTGTACTTTTGAGCACCTCTTTGATTTGTTCGCATAGAACAATTGTAACCTATCTTAAGTGCTTGACTGCTTGTTTCCTGGTCAGGTGTTTGAGCCGGTGCCGAAGCTGCATTTGGATGTGACCTCCTGTGCAAAAAATTAGGTATTTAAATACGGCACTGTTTGATTTTACAAAAATCAATGGACTTTGGTTGGTATCTATAAGCATTCTTCAACTTTCTCAGTCTTTTTTGCCACTTGTGCCAGCAGTTTTGAAACATGTTGCAGGCATCAAATTCCAAATGAGCTAATACCTGCAAAAATAACCAACGTTAAGTATCTTGTCTTTGAAGTCTATATAAGTTGAAAAGTATTTGCAAATCATTGTATTTTGTATTTATTTACCATTTACACAATGTGACAACTTCACTGGTTTTGGGGTTTGTAGTTTTGATGACCAAATTTGGAGGAATTTAAAATCGCCCTGTAAAACGGCTAATGGTAGCCAGCAGCATGTATATGGCAAATACAATGTAAGTTAGCATCGTGCTAGCTTTGGTGCTTACCTGTACTTTTAAGTACCTCTTTGATTTATTGGCATAGAAAAATTGTAACTTATCTTAAGTGCTTGACTGCTTGTTTCCTGGTCAGGTGTTTGAGCCGGTGCCGAAGCTGCATTTGGATGTGACCTCCTGTGCAAAAAATTAGGTATTTAAATATGGCACTGTTTGATTTTACAGAAATCAATGGACTTTGGTTGGTATCTATAAGCATTCCTCAACTTTCTCAGTCTTTTTTGTTTTTGCCACTTGTGCTACCTTTTTTGAAACATGTTGCAGGCATGAAATTCCGAAATGAGCTAATACCTGCAAAAATAACCGTTTACCAGTCCCAACGTTAAGTATCTTGTCTTTGAAGTCTATTCAATTGAATATAAGTTGAAAAGTATTTGCAAATCATTGTATTTTGTATTTATTTACCATTTACAAAAATCAATGGACTTTGGTTGGTATTCATAAGCATTCCTCAACTTTCTCAGTCTTTTTTGTTTTTACCACTTGTGCTAGCTTTTGTGAAACATGTTGCAGGCATCAGCTAATATTTGCAAAACACCAACAAAAATTTACCATTTTCAATGTTAAGTATCTTGTCTTTGAAGTCTATTCAATTGAATATAAGTTGAAAAAGATTTGCAAATCTTTGTATTTGCTTTTTATTTACCATTTACACAATGTGACAACTTCACTGGTTTTGGGTTTTGTACAACGAAGAGAGCTGAAACAGTTTGCTACACACACAAACACATCAAATGCTTATTAATACACGTTTGTGGTAAGGTCGACTTATCTAAACAAAAACACCGGCGGCCAAGACTGCACTGAGGTGCTTCACATATGGACATATAACACACACACACACACACACACACACACACACACACACACACACACACACACACACACACACACACACACACACACACACACGCACTTGTCTGTCAGCAGACTTGTTATCGCCTCAAAAGGCCAGATGAGTGTGCTGTGGTTGCCGGAGAAACCTGGATAAACACGGGAGCCATTGTAGTATTTCCCCGATCGCATGGCACACATTTTGGCTGGACCCTTCAATCTTGTTGATTTAGTGCTTGAAAGTCTTCACGCACACAGTATCTCTGTTTTCTCACTTACTGACTCACACACACGTTGGTCGGACTGGGCTTTTAGATGATCCCTCAACTTGTCACCACTTATTTGATTATGAGCACAGCTTCCCTCGTAACACACAAACACGCACGTAAACACAACATGCAGACAGTAAATTGGACTAAATTAGAGTCTTTGTTGTATACAGTACACAGTCTGGTGTGCCGTGGGAGATTATATCATTTCTCCTAATTGGGTTAAAAACATATTTTGCAAAACCAGTCATTATAATCCGCAAATAATGTGCCCTTATTGAATGTCTGTGCTGTCTAGAGCATGGGTGTCCCCCCCTCCACTAGGGAGGGGGGGACGGAGGAGAAAAAGAAAAGAAGCAGCATATCAACTGGTCTAAAATCAATAAAGTACTTTCTATCCTATTCTATTCTATTCTATTCTATTCTATTCTATTCTAAACCAACAATAAACAAACGGCGAGTGACGCTAAGAAACGGTGTTGAAGCCTATGCATGGCTATGCAGAACGGAACTAAAACTGAACTGGCTGCAAAGTAAACAATAACAGAATGCTGGACGACAGCAAAGACTCACAGCGTGGGGAGCAGACGGCGTCCACAAAGTACATCCGTACATGACGTGACTATCAACAATGTCCCCACAAAGAAGGATAGCGTCCGCACAAATTAAATAGTCTTGATTGCTAAAGCAAAGCAGGTGCGGGGAGTAGCGCTCAATGGAAGACAGGAAAATACCAATAAAAACAGGAAAAGCCATAAAAAAAAATGAGCTCAAAAACAGTACACACAGGAAAACACAAAAAAAACTCCAAAATAACTCAGGGTGTGATGTGACTTTGAGACAAGAGCTACAGTGATGCATGCTTGGTTATGGTTTGAATTCACATCCAACAATTGCAAGAACAACTTTTTATCGTCTACCGAGTTTAATTTTTCAATAATTTCTGCCGGTGGTGTGCCTCGGGATGTTTTCAGTGCCTTTGCTCAGAAAAGGTTGAAAAACACTGCTGTACATGACAGACTGTGTTGTTTATGTTCATGAAGGGGATGTCCTGTTATTGACTGCATTTCAAGTGAGGATGACTTGGGAAACTAGTCTGGCTTTAATCAAACTACAAACGTGTTCCTGTAGTCCTGCCCTAGCCTGGTAGACAACACTCCCTCTCCCCGTTTTCAACTCCACTCCCATTTTCACTTTCTCATCGTTCACTGCCACTCCGTCTTGCTCCTTCGGCCTGCTGGATGAGTGAATGTGCAGTGGCATGCAGGAGTGTGGGTGACTCACGCTGTGGGATCGTGCTGCCACAGAGAGGAAGAGCTAAAAGCCAGTACTTCTAAATTGAATTAGTCATCATGCACGTGTGTGAAGAGTTTAATTTAGCACAAGGTTGTTCTGTCGTGTATCTTCTTCTGTCTTGCAACCGCTCATGGCAGGGCTTCAAGAATGAGCTAATGCCTGACCTTTGTCACCATTCCTTGCCTCTGTCAGCTCTTCTTGCAAGAAATGGTTTTTGAGTAATTTAAGTCTCCTTTTTTTTATACAAAACACAAAAGCAGTGAAGTTGGCACGTTGTGCAAATGTTGAATAAAATAGAATACAATGATTTGCAAAACCTTTTCGACTTATATTCAATTGAATAGACTGCAAAGACAAGATACTTCATGTTCCAACTGAGAAACTTAATTTTTTTTGCAAATAATCTTTAACTTAGAATTTAATTGCAGCAACACATTGAAACAAAAGTTGTCACAGTGGCATTTTTACCACTGTGTCACATGGCCTTTCCTTTTAACAACACTCCGTAAACGTTTGGGAACTGAAGAGACACATTTTTTTGTCATGATTCCTTGCCTCTGTCAGCTTTTCTCGTAAGAAAGGCTTTTTGAGTTATTAAAGGCTCATTTTTTTAAATATTATTTTATGGTTGTGGTTGCGTTGGAACCACAACCACAATTGCGTTGTGGTTCCAGTAGCTATTTTATACAAATTTAAATTCTTGACCGAAACTGACAATGAGAAAATCAATGCCAAAAACAGAAAACCAAAATAAATCATGTTATTTATTATTACCATTGCCATCCATCCATCCATCATCTTCCGCTTATCCGAGGTCGTGTCGCGGGGGCAGCAGCCTAAGCAGGGAAGCCCAGACTTCCCTCTCCCCAGCCACTTCGTCCAGCTCTTCCCAGGGAATCCCGAGGCATTCCCTGGCCAGCCGGGAGACATAGTCTTCCCAACGTGTCCTTGGTCTTCCCCGTGGCCTCCTACCGGTTGGACGTGCCCTAAACACCTCCCTAGGGAGGCGTTCGGGTGGCATCCTGACCAGATGCCCGAGCCACCTCATCTGGCTCCTCTCGATGTGGAGCAGCAGCGGCTTTACTTTGAGTTCCTCCCGGATGGCAGAGCTTCTCACCCTATCTCTAAGGGAGAGCCCCGCCACCTGGCGGAGGAAACTAATTTCGGCCGCTTGTACCCGTGATCTTATCCTTTCGGTCATGACCCAAAGCTCATGACCATAGGTGAGGATGGGAACGTAGATCGACCGGTAAATTGAGAGCTTTGCCTTCCGGCTCAGCTCCTTCTTCACCACAACGGATCGATACAACGTCCGCATTACTGAAGACGCCTTTGCTGAAGACTGAAGATTACCATTGCATTTATGGATATGACTGTTTTCAATAACCTCACTAAAATCAAAGCATTCCAATCGCACATATTAATATTTATCCTTTAAAGAATAACACAATCATACAGCCATGAACATATTTATTTATCACTGGTATTCCAGGGATATACAATTTAAATAATAATGTACAGGTCAAATACTGGATGGTGCCACAGTACCTTTCTTTTCTGTGCAGCGTCGTTCACATAATCCAAATGGCGACTGGAATGTTTGAATTTCAGGTGATTTAACCGGACAACTTGCATTCAGGGTACACAACTGAATCTTTAAATTGGTGTTTTTCAACCTTTTCTGTGCCAAGGCACATATTTTTCATTGAAAAAATCTCGAGGCACACCACGAGGAGAAAACATTAAAAAATGAAATTCAGCAGCCGATATTAACAATAAAAAGTTGTTCTCGCAATTGTTGGATATGAATTCAAACCATAATCAAGCATGCATCAATATAGCTCTTGTCTCAAAGTAGGTGTACTGTCACATCACACTTATTTTGGTTTTTTTGCTGTTTTTCTGTGTAGTGTTTTAGATCTTGTCCTGCGCACCTGTTTTGTTGTTGATTGTCATGTACGCATGTACTTTGTGGACGCCGTCTGCTGCTCCACACGCTGTAAGTCTTTGCTGTCGTCCAGCATTCTGTTTTTGTTTACTTTGCAGCCAGTTAAGTTTTAGCTTCGTTTTGCATAGCCATGCCTAAGCTTCAATGCCTTTTTCTTAAGAGCACTTGCCTTTAGTTTATTTTTGGTTTAAGCATTAGACAACTTTTTACCTGCACACTGCCTCCTGCTGTCGTCTGCATGCTGTGATCAGGACAAACCATGTTACCGACATCTACACAGCAATCAGCTACCTGCTGCCACCTACTGATATGGAAGAGTATTACACGGTAACTCTGACAATCTCTCGACGGCACAGACATTTAACAACGGCACATTTACGGCTTATAATTACTGGTTTGCAAAACATATTTTTAACCCAATTAGGTGAAATTACATAATCTCCCACGGCACACCAGGCAATGTCTCAAGGTACACTAGTGTGCTGCGGTTGAAAAACACTGCTTTAAAGTATGCATAACTGCTATTTTTTTTCATGTATAACTAGATTTTTCTCAGATTGATAAACCAAATACAGTGTTCTATTTAAGTTTGCATGTTAAAAGGATGCAGGTTTTAGAGCATTGGAAGTGTTTGTGTGTGTTAACTGTGTGGAGGGCTTATAACAAATTTAAATGCATACAATATACATACAAATCATAAAATAGTGTCCCTACTTTTGCAGAAATCAACCTACCATAGGGAGATGCAAGTTATTTTTTTACTGCTTTCTATCGTCTGTGTACGGTGTACACGTTACTGGGATGCCGTCTTTGCATTTTTTTACTGGCGTTCCATGCTTAGATCAGGTGACCCTAAGACAGGGGTGTCAAACTCATTTTAGATCGGGGGCCACATGGAGAAAAATCTACTCCCAAGTGGGCCAGACTGGTAAAATCACGGCACGATAACTTAAAAATAAAGACAACTTCAGATTGTTTTCTTTGTTTAAAAATTGAACAAGCATATTTTGAAATTCTACAAATCATAATGTTGTTGGGGGTGTTTTACACTTACATGTTATGGCTACTAGTATTCTATCTACTTGTCATTATTTATACTTTCTGAATGAATGATATGATAATGTTTATCAGTCAGCTCATTGGTGTTCATTTTCAATCTATAAAGATAAAAAAATTATGTTAAAAATCAAATTACAGGTTGCTATTTATGTAGTTTGCTCATTTTCCTCAACTGGAAGAACTAACATCATGTAGTTTATTTATTTTTTACATATATAGCATCATCTACAAAGATACAAAGAATTGCTATTGCGGCATCTAGTGGACAAATTTAGAACAGCAGTTTCTTTCTTTCGGATCATTTTTATACTTAGGGAACTCATCCCGCGGGCCGGATAAAATGTGATCAGGCCCGCGGGCCGTACGTTTGACACTCATGCCCTAAGACACCTTTGAAAAAGTACCATTAATATATACCAGATTTTAGGAGAACCCTGGACTATAGGAGTGGATGAGTCATTAAATCGTTAACTAGCATTTGTGGTCTAATCTAGTTGTCTTTTTCTTAATATTCTGCATATTCGTCTAGAGTTGATTGAAGTTATTTACTATTTGTAAACATTTCCTGCACACAGACAAGCATCAGTCTGTGGTGCGACTGTACAGTATCTCAGCATCACATATTTGGGATCATATGCACTCTGACTTTGTAAAGAACAGTCAACTTATGACTTGAAAAGTAGTTTAGTTTTCAGATTTTGTGGTTGATTAAAGTATGCGTTTTGGTTCGCCCTGCGTGCATTTGGCTTGTTTGGGAGTTGAACCCATCAAACGGGTGTAGATGATAATCAGTGTACTGAATATGGGCCTGTAAAGTAGAACTACTGGCCAACATCAGTGCATATGATCACGTCCAGCTTGGCTTTGGCAGACCACCGTGCAATTTTCAGTCAGCAATCCCAAAGTGGAAGAGGATATTTTCCGCAAGGTTAGGAATTAACCATGGTGTCAGGGGGACAAGAACATGTGTACGCATGCACACACTCCGCATAGTTGACTGTAATGTGGTCGCTCCCCACCAGTTAGATTTAATAACCGGCCTATGCCACAACACAAATCAATAAAAAATCGAATCCAAAATACTAAATTTTTCTGTCAGGCATACATGCAAGAGGTGGATAATCCATAAATTGGTAGTGTTGATACCAAGGGTTCAGGGCTATATAAATAAACATTGATGGATTGATTGATATATTTAATACCCAGTGATTTTGCTTTCTTAAAATCTAACTTTGTTGTTCTCGTTTTTGTTAATGCTTACAAACTAGGGGATTAAAGCCCCATGCACCGGAGGCATTTGAGGGGGAAAAAACAGGATTTCAATAAGTAATAGCAGATTTTGCTTTTGTTTAGGTATTGTTACGACTTAGTCACTGCTGACTTTGTTTTGATCAATTTTTAGAATAAAAGAAAGTAACAAACGAGGAACTCGTATCGTTAAACTGTCAATAGCATTCCCCATGAATAAACAATAAAAATGACAGTTAATGTGATTGGTGTCGGCCAATATTTACTCATGAATGATTGGAATTGGCAGCATAAAACTCTGATCGGATCGTCCCTATTTCTAGCTCATAAACAATATGTTAACTGATATATTCAAATGTGTTTTATGAGGTTTTTTAAAAATAAAGTACAACTGTTTTGAGAGCGTGTTTGTGTGAAAAGAAACTGGTTCAAAATAGTTGATGACATCTATTAAACAGACAAGAAGCAAGGAATCAGGCAGAGACAGAGTTTAATTTTTCTCATGAGGAGAGACGTATTGGGCTGTACACTCAGTTACAGTTCCAACCTACGCTCGAAGGCTCAGCCCATGTGCTCCCCTATTTATTCAGCAGGTCCCTAGTTACATCACCGAGGCTGCTTCTGAAGGGAGGGGTAATGCCAACAGCCCCAGTTAGACACAATACATGATTAGTCAATCAATCAATCAATGTTTATTTATATAGCCCCAAATCACAAATGTTTCAAGGGACTGCACAAATCATTACGACCACGACATCCTCGGAAGAACCCACAAAATCAGAATGGAAATGTGCTGAGACTCGTGATTTCGCCTTGTCTTTGTTTTGTCCGCACCAAGGTACTCAATGTCCGTCCTTGGCAGTTTGCAGGCATTGTCTGTAAACAAACTCTGATATGAGAGAACTCGCAATGCGAGATTTCAAGTTGTCACTTTGCACATATAGAACAGTACAACTTTAGCACAATTGATAATAACTATAGCAACAGCCTTTAAGCATAAGAGTTGTGTGATAATTTACACATACTTATTCTAACAATAGTACATTGTTTGACACTGCCTCTTAAAAGAATGGGAATCAAGAATCTCTGGGAACCGGAATTAAAACAACGAACTGGAACCGTCCAAATTCAAACAGTACTCAACCCTCGTCGGCAAACTCAATCAGTGTAAGAAAAAGAAAAAGATTAAGGGAGTGAGGAAAAAAACACCTTTAAAGATAAAGGGGGGTGGAAATATGAGATAGTTAGGCTGATTTGGAAACGTTTAATGGGAGCGACAGAAAGACGCAGTAGAGCAAGTGGTTGCTGCCAGTATTTGCTGAGCTCCAGTTACTCTGGAGGAGAGCACTAACAGGTAGAGGGCACACCATTAGAGATGTTGACACAAATGTGTTTGCTGAACCTTGAACCTCCTGGCATCAGAGTGCTGGAAAAACGTAGCCAAGGATCGACGTCAGAGTGTAGCGATAAACAAATTGTAAAGCAAAACAAAAACACTAACATTTCTGGGACCTATCAACATAGCAAAAGATAGTTCGACATGACAGAGTTGTACTTTGGTCCAATCTCCGTCATCAAAATGCCACATTCCCCCCAGCAGCATTTAATAAACCCCAACACTAATGCTTTGATTTGTACTCGATTGACTCCGTTTTCTAAATGAAATTTAACGAGCGCTGTTTCCGCTGGTTTGCAAGTACAGAATGTCCCCGATTTCAAAAGGCTTTTGATCAGAAGCAAGGTGGCATGGCTAGAAAAGGAGGAATGTAAACAAGAGGGGTTTGAATTTGCTGAGTGTGCTTTGAGAAGTCGCAGTGCCCGAGTGGTGAATGTGACACCTCCATGCCAGATTGAGACCACAATGCAGACTTTTATCTCAACTCTCATTTAGTTTTGATCACCACGGTGAACATTTCAAATAAGATTGTGAATGTCCCGCTTCGATATCATGACTATTACTACTTTCTGCATGACATTATTGGTTTCTCCAGTCCGAACTTAGCCATTCATCCAGAACGTGCGTCAGTTCAGATGTCGTTACTGTTTACCTACAATCTCTAGTTCAACCAAAATGTGTTGAGGCCCAATTGCAAGTTCTTTCACACCAATTCAGCTATGTCTTTTTGGCCTTTCCTAGATAGGAAGCATACGATTGTCTCAAATGTCTTGGTTAGATGAGGAATTAATGGTGTGTTTCATTTGTACTGGGTGGTCGGAATGTCCTGGTTGGAACGACCCCGACCTCGAAATTCCTACTTGGAATGTGGAAGAGTCCTCACCACACCAAAGTTGGATTTTAAGAAGGTTGCTCTGAGCGTAATCAATAATAGCTTCCGTAATGGCCGTTATTAGCGCTCCTGACTAGTTTTTGTCACACTAAATGGTTCTGTTCTACATGGTAGTGTGCTAAGAAGGACAGCTCCAGACTTGAGAAACTGATCAGGCGGGCCGGTTCTACAATGGGAATGAAACTGGACTCACTGGTGACGGTGGCAGAGAAGAGGACTGTTGACAAACTAGTAAGCATCCTGGATGATGCCAGTCACCCTCTGCATAGCGTTATCAGTAGCCAGAGGAGCCTGTTCAGTGCTAGACTACTTCATCCCAAGTGCAGGACTAATAGACTCAAAAACTCCTTTATCCCACACGCCCTTAGACTGTACAACTTCTCTCTGGGGAGTGGGGTGGGGGGTACAAGGATGACAGGGGATGCAAAACATTAACAGTGCAATACTTTTTCTTAACATGGTCACTACTGCCTACTTTGTCTTGTTATATTCTTATTTTACTGTTATATTGTTATTCCCATTGTTTTTATTCTTTTTGTAATATTTCTGTATTTTGTTTCCTTTTAAACCCCCATTATTTACTTTTTTTTTTTTTTGTAAATTGATCTCAACTCTGTACACTGCTGCTGGAATTTTCATTTTCCTGAAGGAACTCTCCTGAAGGAATCAATAAAGTACTATCTATCTATCTATCTATCTATCTATCTATCTATCTATCTATCTATCTATCTATCTATCTATCTATCTATCTATCTATCTATCTATCTATCTATCTATCTATCTATCTATCTATCTATCTATCTATCTATCTATCTAAATCAGCTTTATACGTTACATTGTTGGACGTGTATGCATGTTAATGTTGTACTTTAATATTTAGACAAGGCAAGTGCAAGAATAGCTTTCGTGGATGTAGCTATCTCGATTTCCGACTTTGTAACTGGTACGCTCATAGCTTGGCTGTGATGTCATTTCCAGCTCTGACTCCATATTTCCAAGATAATGAAACACGCCATAAGATTCAAGGCAATACCTGATATAGTTTTTCACAGATGAACCCAAGCCATTGGTCCATATACTTCAATATAGTGGTTAGTTAATCCACTAAGTGATAGATACAGTTTTGGTCCAAAGCTTACATACACTCGTAAAGAACATAATGTCAAGGATGTTTTGAGTTTCCAATAATTTGTACAACTCTTATTTTTTTGTGATAGTGATTGGAGCACATACAGCAATGTTAATATTTGCTTACATGTCCTTTGGCAAGTTTCACTGCAATAAGGCGCTTTTGGTAGCCATCCACAAGCTTCTGCTTGAATTTTTGACCACTCCTTTTGACAAAATTGGTGTAGTTCAGCTAAATATGTTGGTTTTCTGACATGGACTTGTTTCTTCAGCATTGTCCACACGTTTAAGTCAGGACTTTGGAAAGACCATTCTATAACTTTAATTCCAGCCTGATTTAGCCATTGCTTTACCACTTTTGACTTGTGTTTGGGGGGTCATTGTCCTGTTGGAACACCCAACTGCGTCCAAGACCCAACGTCCGGGCTGATGATTTTAGATGGTCCTGAAGAATTTGGAGGTAATTCAGTGAAACTTGCCGAAGGGACACGTAAGGAAATATTAACATTGCTGTATGTATACTTTTGACCCAGCAGATGTGCTCACATTTTCAGTAGAGCAATAATAAATTCATAAAAGAAGCAAACTTCATGAATGTTTTTTGTGACCAACAAGTATGTGCTCCAATCACTACATCACAAAAAAATAAGAGTTGTGGAAATGAGTGGATATTCAAGACAACCTTGACATGATGTTCTTTACAAGTGTATGTAAACTTTTGACCACGACTGTATACAATCAAAACATGCTCTTCTTCTTGTTTCTTGCTAGAAGTTTTCCGATAATTTCACAAGAAATATTTTGCTGATCTGTTGGAAAATGTCGGGCATTTTTTTAGCCATTGTTAAAATATTTGCAGACATACAATACAGATGGTTCGAGTTGCCATTTTAATTGCATTGTGGTCTTCTGGCCTTGGAGGAGGCATGTGCTCTGAGTGCTCTTCTATTTTGATGCTGTGATCCCTAGAGTCTAAAGTCCTCATCCTGTTTGACCTAAACTGTCTCGTCATCAACTTTTAAAATATCCCCGCAATCAGTTTTCATAATGCACCCCAATACCTTTGTACAAACACTGTTTAGATTCTGGCAGCGTCACTGCAGTTATATGAGCCAATGATAATTCTTTGGCCTGATGAAATGCTGTTGATTTTCTTTTCTTAATTATTTGCACAGAATGCCAAAAAATTGCATCTGGATTGCAGTCATTGTTCGTAACGATGTTTGCAAAAATGTCAGCATGACAGATGTGGAGACCGTGTGAGAGCGCCTAAGCGAACTTTCCTGATTGAATCCTGCTTCAGGTTTTATAAACAATATGTCTGAAATAGAATTGAAGATATATTTATCTTAAAAGCTGAAGTAGTACTACAAATCTCAGGCTGTACCTTGTCCTGTCTTGTGTATTGAACCACTTTTGTTTGATAAGTTGAACTCCCAGTTTAAGAAACGGGTATTTAATATCGATTACAATGAAGTTTAGGTGAAAGGGTATTGCCATGCTCTCGTATCTTAAAAAGAGTGCTATAACATGAAAAAACTGTCAAGCTACTGTCAGGGTGATGCATAAGTGTTTTTTTGAGTTTAGTAGTATATACACAACATAAGTTGTATACAAAATAGCTGGACAAAACTAGGAAATAGGTACCGAACAGGAAACGGGACACGGTATGTTTTCATCTATAGTATATTTTAGAAAATGTAACTTTATAGAGCCTAGTCTGGAAGTTAAATATCCCTAAAACCATACGAGAAAAACTCAGACTTTTTTTTTGTTTTTGTTTTTCCCCAAGTCCGAGTCCATGGTTCTCGCCCGGAAAAGGGTGGAGTGCCATCTCCGGGTTGGGGAGGAGACCCTGCCCCAAGTGGAGGAGTTCAAGTACCTAGGAGTCTTGTTCACGAGTGGGGGAAGAGTGGATGGTGAGATCGACAGGCGGATCGGTGCGGCGTCTTCAGTAATGCGGACGTTGTATCGATCCGTTGTGGTGAAGAAGGAGCTGAGCCGGAAGGCAAAGCTCTCAATTTACCGGTCGATCTACGTTCCCATCCTCACCTATGGTCATGAGCTTTGGGTCATGACCGAAAGGATAAGATCACGGGTACAAGCGGCCGAAATGAGTTTCCTCCGCCGGGTGGCGGGGCTCTCCCTTAGAGATAGGGTGAGAAGCTCTGCCATCCGGGAAGAACTCAAAGTAAAGCCGCTGCTCCTCCACATCAAGAGGAGCCAGATGAGGTGGTTCGGGCATCTGGTCAGGATGCCACCCGAACGCCTCCCTAGGGAGGTGTTTAGGGCACGTCCAGCTGGTAGGAGGCCACGGGGAAGACCCAGGACACGTTGGGAAGACTATGTCTCCCGGCTGGCCTGGGAACACCTCGGGATCCCCCGGGAAGAGCTAGACGAAGTGGCTGGAGAGAGGGAAGTCTGGGCTTCCCTGCTTAGGCTGCTGCCCCCGCGACCCGACCTCGGATAAGCGGAAGATGATGGATGGATGGATGGATGGCGTACGAGAAAAACGTTGACCAATAATACTAAATCAAACAAATGTTTTGAATTCGACAGCGGTCATTGAAGCGTTTCCGGTTAAAATGTTCTCAGAAGAACAATTTCAATAATGTGATTTATTCTAATTCCAATTGATTTAAAACTCAAGCAATTTGAAGTCTTGAAGTCTTAATATTGAACGTTCACCAACACCCCAGAATAGATTGTGTTGCTCCTCAAATGATGATACAGTTTTTGGTTTAAAAAAAGGGTGCTGTGCTAATATAAAATTCTGGAGCTGTTTCACAGTAGAAGGGCATATTTGGAAATAGAACATAACAACAAGCACAATTCTTCCATCAGAAAACGTCTTTTATTGCAGAAGTAAATATACGGTACATTATTGTATGTTTCTAAGTGGTTCCAGCTACAAATTTGCACTCGGACCTCTCGGTGTAAAATTAGCATGACCTCCTAAGCTTGCATGGGTTAACTCTGGTGCCACAGTTTGGCCCCACATTCTAAAAAAACCCTCACATGCTATCTTACTTAGAGCCTGTGGTTTGCCCATAGAAAGTAGAAGATGAGTGAATGAAAATCATGCAGCTCAAGGGCCCATGTTGTTAATGTCACTTCTAAAAAGCTGGACTGACTCGGCAGTAACTCTTCATGATTATACCTTCTGTGTCTTTGCAGATGCCAGGTCTTTTGTCTTGTCCTGGGAGTCTGACAGTCATCTGTTTTTTATCTTGGTCACTGTGTCCCAGTGGTGCTCAGAGTTGGACCCATGAAGGTATGGACACACACCTTTGCACCACACGCACTCCTCTTATCAAAAGGCCATATTTAAAAATGCATTTGCATTCAAACACTTAACTGTGCATTCTGCACGCATGCACACACACACACACACATACACGCAAGTCAAGTATTTCCCACTGCAGTACCTACGGTCCTGGTCAAAAGTGTACATACACTTGTAAAGAACATCATGTCATGGCTGTCTTGAGTTTCCAATCATTTCTACAACTCTTATTTTTTTGTTATGGAGTGATTGGAGCACATACTTGTAATCTGCTGGGTCAAAAGTATACATACAGCAATGTTGATATTTGCTTACGTGTCCCTTGGCAAGTTTCACTGCAATAAGGCGCTTTTGGTAGCCATCCACAAACTTCCGACAAGCTTCTGCTTGAATTTTTGACCACTACTTTTGACAAAATTGGTGCAGTTCAGCTAATTTTTTTAGTTTTCCGACATGGACTTGTTTCTTCAGCATTGTCCACATGCTCTCAATGGGGTTTACGTCAGGACTTTGGGAAGGCCATTCTAAAACCTTCATTCTAGCCTGATTTAGCCATTCCTTTACCACTTTTGACATGTGTTTGGGGGTCATTGTCCTGTTGGAACACCCAACTGCGCCCAAGACCCAACCTCCGCGCTGATGATTTTAGCTTGTCCTGAAGAATTTTATAGGTAATCCTCCAAGTCCATGTCAGAAAACCAACACGTTTAGCTGAACTGCACCAATTTTGTCAAGAGGAGTGGTCAAAAATTCAAGCAGAAGCTTGCCAGAAGTTTGTGGACGGCTACCAAAAGCGCCTTATTGCAGTGAAACTTGCCAAGGGACATGTAAGCAAATATTAACATTGCTGTATGTATACTTTTGACCCAGCAGATTTGTTCACTTTTTCAGTAGACCTGTCATGAATTCATAAAAGAAGCAAACTTCATGAATGTTTTTTGTGACCAACAAGTATTTTCTCCAATCACCTGTTGTAGAAATTATTGGAAACTCAAGACAGCCATGACATGATGTTCTTTACAAGTGTATGTACACTTTTGACCACGACTCTTTGTTTGACCACTTGTCATACGCACTTCACACAACAAAGTTGTGTAATTTGACCCCCCGCGGACCATTATATTTTTTTTATTCATTTTTATTGACTTAAATGTTTTGGACTCATGGGGTGACAAATTCTGATATCACGGGTCGAGCGCATGACTCAAATGTTAGGTTTTTGGTCCCTCCAGGATAGAAACACACACACACACACACACACACACACACACACACACACACACACACACACACAGACGGCGCAAACTTCAGAACTATTTTAGTGCTATTGACTCATCTCAGCACGTTTTGAAGCTGAAGCTACTTTTAAAAAAAAGAGCGAGGAAACCCATTTAGCATTTAGAATGAAATAACCGGTTACACTGTATGGTTTGTCTTCTCAAAAAACACCATAAAACTCCACATACTTTATTTTACCACAACATTGTCCATCCTCCTCTTTCCCCAATTATAAGCCCATTTAAATTTCCTGTTTTGTACCAATTTTTTTCCTTACCCAATTTATGGATAATGTCTCTGGTATTAACAAATGTTCATGTCTCATCTTTTTATATTACAAAGCTAGTTGTTACCCTTTCCATGTGTATAACCTAACTCAAGTTGAGGCTAACACATTAATTTCATTAATGAGTAAACTGGCCTTTAGCCATTAACACAACTTATTCTTTTATTGTTTGAAGAGCACTGAGTTTCATCGAACTGGAAATCTCTGCCTCTCCCCACCCATCTGATTTCAATGAAGAACCCTTTTTTTTTTTTTAAATACGTTTGTGTGAAAATATGCTTGCATGGAGACATGCACCTACAGTCATATGTGTGTGGTTGTGTGTTTGGTACTTCTGCGTGAGCTGCGGCTCTCTAACCAGAGGCAGAAATCAGATATGAGTGGAATGCTGCGGGTTTGGGGAATAATGTGCTCGACTGCCAATAAAGCATGAATACACACATTTAAACCAGCCAAATGTACGCAACACCAATGCTTTTGCACACAACACGCAGTGTGAGGGTAAACAATGCAATATGTGTTGGTTGACTCAAAAATACAATTTGATTAAAAGTTGTACAGTGTTGGATACATTTCTATTTTCAATGGAGTTCAGCCTTAATGTGACCCTTTTTGAAAAGTGTTGTTATCAATGGGAGGTAAAATTGTTGTATGCTTCCCCTAATAGGCCTCTTTTACACTAAGTAGGAGAGGAAAAAGATGGGAAAAGGCGGCCAAAATGGTCAAAAGTCCCAATTTTGTCCAAAATACCTTACCCAAGTTCCAGTCCCAAAATGTCCAAAACGCGCCCAGCAAAGACCCTCAGGATGGCGGGGAGAAAAGTGAGAAAAGTCGTCAAAAGTCCCAAAAATGTTCCAAAATCATACATAGGTTCGAGTCCCACAAGTCCCACCGCCGGCCGCACACGTCCCGGGATGCCCACAATGCTCAAAACGCGCCCAGCAAAGTCCCACGGGAAGGCGGGGAGAAAAGTGATAAAAGTCGGCAAAAGTCCCAAAAATTTTCAAAATACCTACCCGGGTTCGAGTCCCACAAGTCCCGCCAGGTATGAATGAATGATGGGTTCCCACTTCTCTGTTAGCGCTTTGACTGTCTAATTATAGAAAATCTAATCTATTATTATTATTATTATTATTATTATTATTATTAGGCCCCTTCTACACTAAGGTTATCCGGTAAATATCCCACCTAACCTTATCATTGTCCACATACACACAATGCCACCTTTTAAGACCCCTAACTCCGTCCGCCGGTGCAACGCGACCTACTACACATGCGTGGAAAATGCGCATGTCATAGGTGCTTTGTGGGCAAGTTCTTAAATAAAATTAAACTTATCTGAACAATATCTACTGTTGTGATATTTCAATTAACTGGAAACCGGCGTGCTGTGGGGCCCGATGAGAGTGACTCACACCTGAGCCATCATAAATTAATCAAATATTTAATGGACATGTGAAAGTAACCGACTTGTTTGCAAACGTTATTGTCAAGTTCAAACACAGATGACATCTATTAAACAGACAAGAAGCAAGGAATTAAACAGAGACAGGATTCAATTTAGCTCAATGAGGAGAGCGCGTACACCTGTACTCTTGTACAGTGTTGTCCCAAGCTCTTTTATTTGGACTTTCCCTGATTTCATGGCAACAGCTGTTTCTAAGGGAAAGGGGGTCGTAAACCGCTGTTGACCTTGGTCACAAAATAGTTCAAAGAAAAGATGCCTGGAGCTTGCGTCAGGTCCTGCTTCCTCTCCGCTTTGTAGATCTCTGGTCTTTGATCTATTGCGTATTACAATAGATCAAAGAAACCGACACCTTGATGTCGCTTCTCATCGTACACAGTGGAGTTGTACAGGCCTTTTGCTTGGTAAGATCAAAGACAGCTTTTGTCCTCTCGCCGGGAACTCATGGAAACAGAAAGTTTTGTGATAACTTACATGCAATTATATTCAGTTATATACTCTGAACCAAGACATTAAGTAATCGCTCAACATACATTAAAAAAATAAACTTCGCACTTACCCTTGTAAAAAAATATCCAGGGAGGGGAACCTTAAATGAAGGGTTAGTGTGGTTGACACGGGGCTGAGGCTAAATAATTATTATTGTCATTATTGTTATCCGGCTTAATGTAAACAGGGCCTAAAAGTACATCATCATCGGCAGTAACTCAAAGTGAGTATGACGATCCTCCTGGTAGGGGGGTATCCCTTTATGCCTGTGCGTGACTTTGTTTAACGTGGGGAGACTGGTGCACAGACAGTCACCACACGATCCTTGTCAGATCCGGGTCAGGGTCCAGTGGCATGGAGTCCAAGACCACTGGCAGCCCAGCCATTGTGACGCTCCATAGGATTAGCAATCACCCTCCACCTGTTCCACGGTTGAGGTCTTGGGTCGTTATTTCCCCATAACTGCACTGCAAAAAGTCAGTATTCAAAAACAAGAAAAAAAAATACAAAAATGAGCGGTATTTTATTTAAACTAAGCAAAATTATCTGCCAATAGAACACGAAAATTTGGCTTGTCAAGACTTTCCAAAACAAGCAAAATTAGCTAACCTCAATGAACCCAAAAATACCTTAAAATAAGTATATTCTCCCTAATAACAAGTGCACTTTTCTTGGTAGAAAAAAAATACCTTTTTGCTCAATATGTTGAAAAATATTCTTAAATGAAGTAAATGCTAGTGCCATTACCTTGACATAACGATATGCGCTTGGCATTACAATTTTTTTCTTTCATGCTTGAAGTAAGAAATTATTACTTTAAAAAAGCAGTTTTATACTTGCGAGTGTTGATGACACAGCTTTGCAACACTTGATATTCCAGGTTCAAGCATGTTTTACTCAATATAGGTCAGGTCTGGGCAATTATTTAGACTCAGGGGCCACGTTTAGAGAAAAAAACATGTGTCTGGGAGCCGGTATATCTATTTTTAGGCACACTAATACAAAACTTTGCAATAATGTCTGATTGAATGCTAAACATTTTATGTTGAAAAATATTCTTAAATGAAGTAAATGCTATTGCCATTACCTTGACATAACGATATGCGCTTGGCATCACAATTTTTTTTTTCATGCTTGAAGTAAGAAATTATTACTTTAAAAAAGCAGTTTTATACTTGCGAGTGTTGATGACACAGCTTTGCAACACTTGATATTCCAGTTTCAGGCATGTTTTACTCAATATAGGTCAGGTCTGGGCAATTATTTAGACTCAGGGGCCACATTTAGAGAAAAAAAACATGTGTCTGGGAGCCGGTATATCTATTTTCAGGCACACTAATACAAAACTTCGCAATAATGTCTGATTGAATGCTAAAAATGTTATGTAGAAAAATATTCTTAAATGAAGTAAATGCTAGTGCCATTACCTTGACATAACGATATGCGCTTGGCATCACAATTCTTTTTTTTTCATGCTTGAAGAAATTATTACTTTAAAAAAGTGGATTTATACTTCTGAGTGTTGATGACACAGCTTTGCAACACTTGATATTCCAGTTTCAGGCATGTTTTACTCAATATAGGTCAGGTCTGGGCAATTATTTAGACTCAGGGGCCACATTAAGAGAAAAAAATATGTGTCTGGGAGCCGGTATATCTATTTTTAGGCACACTAATACAAAACTTCGCAATAATGTCTGATTGAATGCTAAATATGTTATGTTGAAAAATATTCTTAAATGAAGTAAATGCTAGTGCCATTACCTTGACATAACGATATGCGCTTGGCATCACAATTTTTTTTTTTCATGCTTGAAGTAAGAAATTATTACTTTAAAAAAGCAGTTTTATACTTGCGAGTGTTGATGACACAGCTTTGCAACACTTGATATTCCAGTTTCAGGCATGTTTTACTCAATATAGGTCAGGTCTGGGCAATTATTTAGACTCCGGGGCCACATTTAGAGAAAAAAAACATGTGTCTGGGAGCCGGTATATCTATTTTTAGGCACACTAATACAAAACTTTGCAATAATGTCTGATTGAATGCTAAAAATGTTATGTTGAAAAATATTCTTAAATGAAGTAAATGCTAGTGCCATTACCTTGACATAACGATATGTGCTTGGCATCACAATTTTTTTTTTCATGCTTGAAGAAATTATTACTTTAAAAAAGTGGATTTATACTTCTGAGTGTTGATGACACAGCTTTGCAACACTTGATATTCTAGTTTCAAGCATATTTTACTCAATATAGGTCATCAAATCTCAGCGACAAGCTGTAATATCTTACTGAGATCATTTAGAACCAAAACACTTAAAACAAGTAAAACACTAACATAAAATCTGCTTAGTGAGAAGAATTATCTTATCAGACAGAAAATAAGCAAATATCACCCTTATTTGAGATATTTCATCTTACTCAGATTTCAGTTTTTACAGTGGGGGCCCACATGGATGTGGGGGTGCCTTCATCCGCCATCACAGCCGTTGTGGTAGTTCTTACATCCAGCGTCTTCCGCCTGCTCTGCCATTGAGGTCTTCACCGTATCCCTGCCAGGGGGCAGTCAGGTACTAGGCCTTTGCCAAGGGCCACCTGGGGTAAACAGTAGTAAAGGGGTTAACGTCCTAGTGCCCCAAGACCCCATAGAGGAGCCTCCACTGCCGGATGCACTTTAACGTCATGCCCCTTAAAGTACACACATAAACTCAAAACCCTTGTGAAGCACCAAGTACTGTGTATAGCCAATGAAATAACACAACTTTATATTGAGGTTCTGTAATTCCTTCATCTTGGGTGGGGGTTCAATTTAGAGACATTAAGTTGAGTTCCCGAATGAAGGTGGAGATGACTGACATGAAAAGCAAGGCGGTGAAAGGGTGGGCAAATAGCAGGTTGGCAAATAAGACATTACTGTGGCGGTGAATTAGATAATGTGTGTGCGCACAGCGCTGTACTGCCCTTTCAAATGTTTGTATCGAGTGTAAAAGCCTTCATTTATATCATGTGGCACTCTAAATATGCACAGCACACACACACACACACTTTCATGGCGAGGGCTACGTATCCACTGGGCAAATGACTCAAATCAAAATAAACACGTACTGCTCTTAGTTTTGCATCAAATCTGGCTTTCCGTCCAACCAAACATGTCAAAATATAGTCCTTAGTATACATTTTCTCACCAAACGATGAACGATTTGGTAACAAGCTACCGGATTCAACTAAAGCTACAGTGTGTGCCACTGAGGGTGGGTGAAAAATAATCTTTGTGATTTGGGGCAGAAATAATTGAGTTAACTTGTATGATCTGCTCGGTTATTTTTCTACACTTTCACTGCATTTTTTTGCACCTAAGATGTCCTGTGCTTCTCTCCTTTTTATATGCAAACATAGAAATCCACTTGTGCCTGAACTCCGACAGAAACGTAACTATTCCAAGTAGGGATGGGTATCTTTCACATTAGCATCGATACCAATTAGCAATACTTGGATATTGTTACTGACAGTGGTTTTCCTTAAGTGTTCTCGAGCCCATGTGGTGATATCCTTTACACACTGATGTCGATTTTCGATGCAGTACCGCCTGAGGGATCGAAAGTCACGGGCATTCAATGTTGGTTTTCGGCCTTGCAGTCTATTCAATTTGAATATAAGTTGAAAAGTATTTGCAAATCATTGTGTTTTGTATTTATTTACCATTTACACAACATGACAACGTCACTGGTTTCGGGGTTTGTAGTTTTGATGACCAAATTTGGAGGAATTTAATGCGCCCTGTAAAACGGCTAACGGTAGTCAGTAGCATGTATATGGCAAATCCAATGTAAGTTAGCATCGTGCTAGCTTTGGAGCCTTCCTGTACTTTTGAGCACCTCTTTGATTTGTTGGCATGGAAACGTAACTATTCCAAGTAGGGATGGGTATCTTTCACATTTGCATTGATACCAATTAGCAATGCTTGGATATTGTTACTGACAGTGGTTTTCCTTAAGTGTTCTCGAGCCCATGTGGTGATATCCTTTACACACTGATGTCGATTTTCAATGCAGTACCGCCTGAGGGATCGAAAGTCACGGGCATTCAATGTTGGTTTTCGGCCTTGCAGTCTATTCAATTTGAATATAAGTTGAAAAGTATTTGCAAATCATTGTGTTTTGTATTTATTTACCATTTACACAACATGACAACGTCACTGGTTTTGGGGTTTGTAGTTTTGATGACCAAATTTGGAGGAATTTAATGCGCCCTGTAAAACGGCTAACGGTAGTCAGTAGCATGTATATGGCAAATCCAATGTAAGTTAGCATCGTGCTAGCTTTGGAGCCTTCCTGTACTTTTGAGCACCTCTTTGATTTGTTGGCATAGAAACGTAACTATTCCAAGTAGGGATGGGTATCTTTCACATTTGCATTGATACCAATTAGCAATGCTTGGATATTGTTACTGACAGTGGTTTTCCTTAAGTGTTCTCGAGCCCATGTGGTGATATCCTTTACACACTGATGTCGATTTTTGATGCAGTACCGCCTGAGGGATCGAAAGTCACGGGCATTCAATGTTGGTTTTCGGCCTTGCCGCTTACGTGCAGTGATTTCTCCAGATTCTCTGAACCTTTTGATGACATTAAGAAGTGTAGATGGCGAAATCCCTAAATTCATTGCAATAGCTGGTTGAGAAATGTTGTCCTTAAACTGTTGGACAAGTTGCTCAGGCATTTGTTGACAAAGTGGTGACCCTCGACCCGTCCTTGTTTGTGAATGAGTGAGCATTTCACGGAAGCTGCTTTTGTACCCAATCATAGCTCCCACCTGTTCCCAATTAGCCTGCTTACCTGCGGGATGTTCCAAATAAGAATTTGATGAGCATTCCTCAACTTTCTCAGTCTTTTTTCCCACTTGGGCTACCTTTTTTGAAACATGTTGCAGGCATCAAATTCCAAATGAGCAAATACATGCAAAAAATAACAAACTTTTCCAGTTCGAATGTTAAGTATCTTGTCTTTGCAGTCTATTCAGTTTGAATATAAGTTGAAAAGTATTTGCGAATCATTGTGTTTTGTATTTATTTACCATTTACACAACATGACAACTTCACTGGTTTTGGGGTTTGCAGTTTTGATGACCACATTTGGAGGAATTTAATTCGCCCTGTAAAACGTTTAATGGTAGTCAGTAGCATGTATTTGGCAAATCCAGTGTAAGTTAGCATCGTGCTAGCTTTGGAGCCTTCCTGTACTTTTGAGCACCTCTTTGATTTGTTGGCATAGAAACGTAACTATTCCAAGTAGGGATGGGTATCTTTCACATTTGCATCGATACCAATTAGCAATACTTGGATATTGTTACTGACAGTGGTTCTCGAGCCCATGTGGTGATATCCTTTACACACTGATGTCGATTTTTGATGCAGTATCGCCTGAGGGATCGAAAGTCACGGGCATTCAATGTTGGTTTTCGACCTTGCCGCTTACGTGCAGTGATTTCTCCAGATTCCCTGAACCTTTTGATGACATTAAGAAGTGTAGATGGCGAAATCCCTAAATTCAGTGCAATAGCTTTGATTTGTTGGCATAGAAAAATTGTAACATCTTGAGTGCTTGACTGACCGGTCAGGTGTTTGAGCCGGCGCCGAAGCTGCTTTTGGATGTGACATCCTGTGCAAAATATTTGGTATTTAAATAGCATTTATATTGATTGATTTTACAAAAATCAACTGACTTATGTTGGTATCTATAAAAGTGCCAAATTTGGTACCCACTTGTGCCTGAATTCAAACAGAAACTCCAATATTCCAAGACAGTCAATAAATAAGACGATTGCTTTAAAAGGAAATAATTGCTTATATATTGTTGGTATTAAAAATATGTTTTTTTTAAGATGTCGACCCAAGAAGATTGAACTAACATAACCACCTAATAACATATTGAAATATATTTTATTACCGACAGCTTAGTGTTTGCTTTTTTTCTTAGTGGCTGTTCAATATCAGTAATATCAAAGCAGATTTCCTGATACTGAGTAATGCTGAAAAATAAACACAGAGGAGCCTTTTTACTACACCTTGTATGGTCATGCTACTGTGTCCCGGCTGCCAAGCGTGACACCTAAATCACACAAGTCCAGAACACGCAGACACGGTACAGTACAGTCGGCCGGCAGGTATTGTCAGTCGGCCAAAGAATGTGCATTGATGATTGATGTCATGCCTGTGTTTGCAGTATCAGACGTGCAGTACGGACGCTTGGACTCTAATGTGACTCTGGCATGTGGGAAGTCACAAATTAAGTAAGGACCTTAAAACTGTTGCTTTTATACTATTTTGTTTGCATTTGTGTTTTATAGCGATGGAATGTTGACAGCTAAGATATACAGGCTTTTGGGCTCATGTCTTACCTCCTTTACAATAGACAATCAAGCACTTTGAAGACAGACAAACAGATAAAAATCATTTAATTGTTGATTTATTTTTTATTTTTACCAAGACTTTTCCATGGAAAAGATCACATTTACTCAACCTGTGGCCCCCACTCTAATGCATTTTGCAGACCTGGCACCTGTAAAGCTGAAATGTTGCTTTTAGGGTTGTCCTGATACCAATATTTTGATACCGGTATCGCTACCAAATTGTATAACAATACTTTTTTTAGATACCTTTTTTTAAACAAAGGGCACCAGAAAAAATGGCATTATTGGCTTTTTTTAAACAGAATATCTTAGAGTACATTAATCATATGTTTATTATTGCAATTTAGTCCCTAAATAAAATAGTAAGCATACGAGAAAACTTGTCTTTTAGTAGTAAGTAAACAAAAAAAGACTCTTAATTAGTTTGCTGACGTATGCAGTAACATGTTGTGTCATTTATCTACCCACGTTATTAAGGACAAACTGTAAACATGAATTATTAATCTACTTGTTCATTTATTGTTAATATCTGCTTATTTTCCAATTTAACATGTTCTATCTACACTTCTGTTAAAATGTAATAATCACTTATTCTTCTCTTCTTTGATAATATACAATAGTTTTGGATAATACCACAAATTTTGGTATTGATCTGATACCAAGTAGTTACAGGATCATATATTGGTCATAATTGAAGTCCTTAATGTGTCCAGGGACATATTTCCTTAGTTTATAAACATAATATAAATTAAAAAAATGAATAAAAGAGATTTTGTGATGCTAAAATATATCGATGTAATACAGTAGTAGTAGTAGTATCGACTAGATACGCTCTTGTACTTGGTATCATTACAGTGGATGTTTATTATTGCAATTTCTTCCCTAAATAAAATAGTAAACATACGAGAAAACTTGTCTTTTCGTAGTAAGTAAACAAAGACTCCTAATTAGTCTGCTGACGTATGCAGTAACATATTGTGTCATTTATACACCTATTATTTTGTACACAGTATGAGGGACAAGTGGTAGAAAATACATTTTTGTTCATATACTGTTAATATCTGGTTATTTTCTGTTTTAACATGTTCTATCTACACTTCTGTTAAAACGTAATAATCTCTTATTCTTCTCTTCTTTGGTACTTTAAATTAGTTTTGGTTGATACCACACATTTAGGTATCGATCTGATACCAAGTAGTTACAGGATCATACATTGGTCATAATTTAAGTCCTCATGTGTCCAGAGACGTATTTCCTGAGTTTATAAACATAAGATACATTTCAAAAAAACTAAAATAGATTTTGTGATGCTAAAATATATCGATGTAATACAGTAGTAGTAGTAGTACTAGTATCGACTAGATACACTCCTGTACTTGGTATAATTACAGTGAATGTTTATTATTGCAAATTAGTCCCTAAATAAAATAGTAAACATACAAGAAAACTTGTTTTTCAGTAGTAAGTAAACAAACAAAGACTCCTAATTAGTCTGCTGACGTATGCAGTAACATATTTTGTCATTTATACACCTATTATTTTGTCTACATTATGAGGGACGAATGGTAGAAAATGAATTATTAATCTACTTGTTCATTTACTTTTAATATCTGCTTACCTTCTGTTTTAACATGTTCTATCTACACTTCTGTTAAAATATAATGATCACTTATTCCTCTCTTCTTTGATACTTTACATTAGTTTTGGATGATACCACAAATGTGCGTATCGATCCGATACCAAGTAGCTACAGGATCATACATTGTTCATAATTTAAGTCCTCATGTGTCCAGGGACGAATTTCCTGAGTTTATAAACATAATATAAATAACAAAAAAAAAACTAAAAAAGTTTGTGATGCTAAAATATATTGATATAATACAGTAGTAGTAGTAGTATCGACTAGATACGCTCCTGCACTTGGTATCATTACAGTGGATGTCAGGTGTAGATCCACCCATGGCATTTGTTTACATTGTGACGCCGGTGAGCAACGGTGTGTAGTGAAGCATGTTTAACTATTCCACTTAATTTTTCGCCATGGAGGCGAGGATTAGGAAGTTAGAAGTAGCTAAAACACTGCAGACTGCGGATAGACGTTAGCCATGTCTTAAAGCAGCTCTTCCTGAGGGTGTTTCCGTGTTATATTCACTTTTATCTTTACTTTTTAAGCCAAAATGTATCCATTCTCCCTTTTCTGTCTATAAACTTTTGTCTGCTTGTAAGTTCGCCGTGATTGTGCGGTACTTTTTAGAGGCGGTATAGTACCGAATATGATTCATTACAACCTTAGTTGCTACGTTCTGTAAGCAAATGCTGCAGAACATAGCAAACCACTAAAAAGACAGCAACATTTATCTTGCCAAAGTAAGGTCATAAGACACAATGTAAAATGACAAAACACTCAAACATAAAATAAATAAAAAAATATTGGTTTACTATTAATATTATTATTTATTATAAATATATAAATAGGAATGTCTCCTGTGAGCGAAGTCTTTCTAAACTTAACGTATTTCCTGGCAGCACACCCGCAGTATGGCATCTGAATAACAGCTCAGCGTTGCCATGGCACCAAGTAACATCAAATGGATCCTTGGTCCTGCTGCACGTCACCCTTTCAGCCCAGGGCGACTACAGCTGCTATGACAACCGCGGGCTCCTCCTCCACGCCGTCAAACTCCGGCTGGGCCGTAAGTGTCGTCGTGTCTTGCCTGTGCTCATTAAGCATTTCATTCAGCAACCCTGCAGCATTTTAGTCACTTTAATACTTTATTCAATGTTTTTTTTTTTACTTGATTTTGGCTATTTCTGTTTAATTCACTTGCCATCTTTTGTTATTCTTCACTCATTTATAACTATAGATTTGTTCTTGTTAAAACACTTTAGTCCTCAAGAGGAAACTGGCCTACACTTCCTGTGACTGTCTCAAACAGGAAATGTCTCCCTACGAGTCCTTCCTTTTGAGGGACAAGGTGCAAGATGATCGGAGTTTTAACATATTATTGGAGGACCCCGTTTCATACTCGTAGTTTTTTAACTGATGTGGACGTTAGTGCTTACATTATGCATTTGGAACTACCTCTGACTCCTTTTTTATCAGATCCTCCGGGGCTGCTGAGCATTTCCTGTCGACTTCCTAATCACACTTACATTAGCTGCTCCTGGGCGGAATCTGTAAATACCTCACTTCCAGTCCAGTACAATGCCTCCTTCAGGTAAAGCCCGATTATTGCAACCGAAGACTTTTATCTTTATCTTTGCCACATGCACATTCACTGTACAAACATACATATACTGTACACATACAGTACATATACAATCACTGTATAAACATACATATATACATTCACTGTACATACATACATATACACATACATTCACTGTACATACATACATATACACATACATGTGAAGTGAAGTGAATTATATTTATATAGCGCTTTTCTCTAGTGACTCAAAGCGCTTTACATAGTGAAAACCAATATCTATATTACATTTAAACCAGTGTGGGGGACACTGGGAGCAGGTGGGTAAAGTGTCTTGCTCAAGGACACAATGGCAGTGACTAGGATGGCGGAAGCGGGAATCGAACCTACAACCCTCTATTTGCTGGCACGACCACTCTACCAACCGAGCTATACCGCCCATATACATTCACTGTACTAACATACATATATACATACATTCACTGTAAAAACATACATATACACATATATGTACATATACATTCACTGTACAAACATACATGTACTGTACATATACAAGTACATCTACATACGGACACTCATGTATATAATTACGTTTCATCAAACATGTATTGACGTTGTTGCCCTAGGGGAAAGTGGGTAACACACGGCACACTGACAAAGCTTAAAGGGGAACATAATCACAATTTCAAAAGGGTTAAAAACAATAAAAATCAGTTCCCAGTGGCTTGTTGTATTTTTTGAATTTTTTTTCAAAATTTTACCGGTCTCGGAATATCCCTAAATAAAGCTTTAAAGTGCCTTATTTTCGACTCTCTGCGAAGACACTGGCCATTTCCCTGTGACGTCACACAGTGCTGCCAATGCAAACAAATAATGGGAATACCACAGCAAGATATAGCGACATTAGCTCGGATTCAAACTCGGATTTCAGCGACTTAAGCGATTCAACAGATTACGCATGTATTGAAACAGATGGTTGGAGTATGAAAATATTGAAGAAGAAACTGAAGCTTTTGAGTGAATAGCTATTGACGCTATTCATAGCCATAGCATGGCCGAATAGCTGCGTTAGCATCGCCGGTAAAATGTGCGGACCAAACGATCAGGACTTTCGCATCTTTTGACACTGGAGCAACTTAAATCCGTCGATTGGTAAGTGATTTTTTCGGATTAAAAGTGGGTGGAAGGAAACGTAATATAGTTGCAAATGCATCTACAGGTTATCCATACATCTCTGTGCCATGTCTGCTTTAGCACCGCCGGTAAATAGCATGTTAGCATCGATTAGCGTAGCATGTTAGCATCGATTAGCTGGCCGTCAACATCAACAAAACTCACCTTTGTGATTTCGTTGACTATCGTTACAAATGCATTTGCAGGTTATCCATACATCTCTGTGCCATGTCTGCTTTAGCACCGCCGGTAAAATGTGGAGACACTCTGGCACATTCAATGGGGGTCTGGTGGCAGACACTTTCGCATCTTCAGGCCAGTGGTGCAACTTGAATCCCTCCCTGTTAGTGTTGTTACACCCTCGGACAACACACCGTCGAGGCATGATGTCTCCAAGGTTCCAAAAAATAGTCAAAAAAACGGAAAATAACAGAGCTGAGACCCGGTGTTTGTAATGTGTTGAAAATGAAAATGGTGGGTGTGTTACCTCGGCGACGTCACATTCTGACGTCATCGCCTCCAACCCGATAAACAGAAAGGTGTTTAATTCGCCAAAATTCACGCATTTAGAGTTCGGCAATCGGTTAAAAAAATAGATGGTCTTTTTTCTGCACCATCAAGGTATATATTGACGCTTACATAGGTTTGGTGATAATGTTCCCCTTTAACCTATTGTTACTATAACAATCTATAAGGTTAATATAGTTGGCTTCTCTTTTTTCCCCTCCATTTATCTGCTGTCTTTTGTATTTCAAGTTATCATTACATATCTGCATTTTTGCATTTGAACAACTGTATTGTTGATAATAGAGATAATTATTGTTAATATTAATTATCAATATAGTGATATTTCTATTGGCATTTGTATTGATCCATTTGTAATGTAATAATGCTCATTGTCATTTCTGTGTTATTAATGTTTATTTCACTAACTGCTTCTTTGCTATCACTTTTACCATCATATTTGTACATATCCTATTAGCTGATGCTGTTATTTTGTTGTTGATGTTGTGATTGTTGTGTTTGTTATTGTTGTCTCTCTGTCTTATCCCCCTCTTGTCCCCACAATTTCCCCCTCCGTCTTCCTTTTTTCTCTTTCTATACCCTCCTGCTCCGGCCCGGCTAAAAAAAACAACACAAAAAAAAAAAAAAAAACCCTTGTCTTGTATGAGTGTTTTGGAGTAAATGTAAATTTTAAACATGTGTTTTTTCTTCTTCAAGGGGCACCGATCAGGAGTGGCAGCCATGCCTCATGGACACTGTCCACCAGAACTGTTATGTTGATCACCCAGCCTTCTGGCAGACCATTCACACCCTCAGAATTACCGCCACCAACGCCCTCGGGTCTGAGACGACGTTTGCCCGGTTTAAGTTAGACAAGCTCTGTAAGGAAACCTTTTGAGGAGACATTGAAATATTTTTGTCCTCATCCACTTTCAGTACTGCTTTATATAACTCATGTTATCCAGATGTCCTTTACACAGTAAAAAAACAAGCATTTTGGGGCACATGTGATTTTTACTACAGGTAATAGATAGATAGTACTTTGATTCCTTCAGGAGAGTTCCCTCAGGAAAATGCAAAATTGTTTCAGACTCTTATTCTCTACATTCAGACATGCTTATTTCCACGTTGAAAGATTTTGATCTACATTCAAAACACTTACTTGTGTTCCAGATCATTTGTATTGGATATGCTTTTGCGTAAAGTCTGCCCGACAGTCAATTTTAGAACCTGTTTTTTGGTTTCTGCCTGCAAGATTCTAGAGGCGTTCCCAGATTGCAAATGGAACCACGCCCCACCGTCTGCAAAAGTATCATAATTTATCTCTTGAAAATGTTTCAATTTTGATCTTGCTATTTTTTTCCAAACCCGGTCACAACATTAGGTAGACCTGCATACTGGCCGATTAATTAAGACCTATATACTGTATACACAGTACAGGCCAAAAATTTTGACATACCTTCTCATTCAATGCGTTGTCTTTATTTTCATGACTATTTATATTGTAGATTGTGAACATGTGGAGTTATGTACTTAACAAAAAAAGGTGAAATAACTGAAAACATGTTTTATATTCTATCCATCCATCCATTTCCTACCGCTTATTCCCTTTGGGGTTCGGGGGCCACTGATGCCTATCTCAGCTACAATCGAGCAGAAAGCGGGGTACACCCTGAACAAGTCGCCACCTCATCGCAGGGCCAACACAGATTGACAGACAACATTCACACACTAGGGACCATTTAATGTTGCCAATCAACCTATCCCCAGGTGCATGTCTTTGGAGGTGGTAGGAAGCCGGAGTACCCGGAGGGAGCCCACGCAGTCACGAGGAGGACATGCAAACTCCACACAAAAAGATCCCGAGGCTGGGATTGAACCCTGACTACTCCGGACCTAGTTTCTTCAAAATAGCCACCCTTTGCCACCCTTTTTGAGCTTCAAGTTTTCACTTCACAGGTGTGCTTGAAGCTCATTGAAAGAGTTTGCAAAGCAGTAATCAGAGCAAAGGGTGGCCATTTTGAAGAACCTTGAATACAAAACATGTTTTCAGTTATTTCACCTTTTTTGATAACCGTTTATAGTTTTGATGTGATCATCTACAATGTAAATAGTCATGAAAATAAAGAAAACACCTTGAATAAGTAGCGGGTGTGTCCAAACCTGTACTATATATATATATATATATATATATATATATATATATATATATATATATATATATATATATTAGGGGTGTAACGGTACACAAAAATTCCGGTTCGGTATGTACCTCGGTTTAGAGGTCACAGTTCCGTTCATTTTCGGTACAGTAAGAAAACAACAAAATATACATTTTTTGGTTATTTATTTACCAAATTTGTAAACAATGGCTTTATCCTTTTAACATTGGGAACACTATAATAATTCTGCCTCAATATGTTGCTCAGATTAAATAAAATGACCAAACTTTTCTTCTACATATAAAAAGTGCAACATTAAACAGTTTCAAGTCAACTCATCATGCTTAATTTATTACAGCATTTGGGAAGCCTGTAGTTGATTTTTATTATGTAAATGTTATATTTGTATCAACATGTGATAGCAGGGACCCTGCCATTCAAAACTAGGCTGCTACATTACTAATGATTCATGTAACAATTGTTGAAAAAATAGCACAATAGCAATAGGAGAGATTATTCATCCCTGAACACCATGGAGTTCATTTAGGCTTTATGATGCACTTACATTATTATATCCACTATCAGAGACAGAAACTCTTCATTTAACATCATGTCGTTTTTTGCTGCTTCAAAAACACCTCAATCAACACTGTCCGTAACACACACGCACACACCGCAAAATGAGCTAATGTTGCGCTAAAAGCTAATTAGCCTTCACCTCAAGCCAGGAATGCGAGTGAGCTGAGCTGCAGTTTGTTTCTAGAAGATCAACGAGCTCATAGTGATGTTAGTAGTAATAGATTTTGAAGTTTTTAGTATAATTTGGGGAGAGTCCGCTGCTCATCTGCTATCTGCTCGACGCTGAAGCGCTGACTAAATGCGCTCTGAATACGCACTGCTGATTGGCTGTTTCCCCCACGGTTGTAACCAATCAGATGGTTTTGTGGGTGGGACAATGCTGGGTGCTGTGTAGGAGACAGAGGCAGAACGGAGCGGAGCAGCTTATTAAGACCTTAGCATAGGCGGCTACTTCATATGTTCGTGTGGAACTTGTTCGGTATTCCTCCGCACCGAACCGAAACTCCCGTACCGAAACGGTTCAATACAAATACACGTACCTTTACACCACTAATATATATATATGTAAAAAAAAAAAAGCTGCTTTTATGTCATTGCATGTTGCATGTGTGTGATGTCATGCACAGGTGAAGACAGGATGACAACAATCCTTTTTTTTTCTCTCTCATAGTTCAAAATAGCGCTTTACTCAAGGTATAAATACGTACTGCAAAACCCCGCAAACAGAAGCATCCAGAACTGCGTGAACCTTATTATTTGATGCTTTGGCTTTGTTTAACATGAGTGTCCAACTTTGTAACATTTACACACCAGAAAAGACACAATTCACCATAAATCCTCCTTGTGTTGATTAATATATTCTCAAAATCGTCTTGCCTTTGTCGTTAATATGTTTTAATGAGCAGAAGATGTATCCTCAATGCATCTTCAGTTTATGTCGTAATTTGCTTTAATATGACACTATTTTTATCCTAAAAACCTCTGGAATTAAAATTTCTAAGAATTATTTTGTAGAAAAAAGCTTCACAATACAAGCACTAGTACATGGCAAAAGCACCAAAATAAAAAAGCAGAAATTCCAAGAAAATGTATCTCTTTCCAGAATGTGTTCAGTTGTTTCTAACACAAATTAAATTCTTCATTTTTTTTTTGTCCTTGCAGTGAAACCTGACCCTCCAGAGTCTGTGTTGGTGAAGGAGGTAGAAGGCCACCCCAAAAAGCTGAATATCTCATGGAACTTTCCTTTCTCTTGGCAGAGAAATGATGCTTTTCCCTTAGTGTTTCACATTAGATACAGACCACATGTATCACTTTACTGGTCCGAGGTCAGTGTCTGTTTCTGTACATACACTAGGGTCTTGAGGAACTATACATTATTTTTACAATTACTAGTCTGTATAAATTATCCTATTTCCCCATTGTTCATTAGACATATAAAGCTTGAGCTGCATATGAAAATAAATTTACTGTAATGTTTGAATGCATCCATTTACTCATTAAAGTTGGATAATTTGGATTTTTACATGCATTGAATGCAGATAAAAAATTGATTATAATACTTAATTGTCATCTCTCTGGTGCTTTTGGTGTCCTTATTCTGTTGTCTTTTCTCTGCCTCTTTACGTCAGGTCTACACAGAAGAGAGTCAGATCGTGATTTTTGACGCGCTGGCTGGCCACCTTCATCAGGTTCAACTCCGAGCCAGGGATGAGGTGGACTCTGAGAGCCAGTGGAGTGATTGGACTCATCTGCTTTTTGCACGACCGTGGGAAGGTTAGAACATTTTTCATTTCTGCAAAAAAAACCGCAACTGTTTTTAAAAAATCAGGCATTGTCATTTGTCAAGCTCCAAATGAATTATGTGCGTTCAGCCAGACTTTGCATAGAATAATGTAGACTCTTTTCTGAAATCATAACAAACTGGAGTAACACATTTCCTGTCCTGTTTGCTACGGTAAACAGATTAACAATCCCTCCAGTTTCATTGCCCTTAGAACTAATTTCTATGTTGGAGTGCAATGACTTTAGAATATTCTTCCATGACAAAGTTCAATGCATTAAAAATGCAATAATTCCCAGTAAAAAAATTGGTACTCTGCAGCCAGTTTGACAACTACAGCTGGCACAATTCATATCTTTCACTGACTAAATAGTCTGGATCAGTGGTCACCAACCTTTTTGTATCTTTTTTTATTATTTTTTTTCTTTGTCATGAAAAAGGGGACGTTTTTGTCATGAAAAAGGGTTTTTTATTTGTGGTTGGTGCACTAATTGTAAGTGTATATTGTGTTTTTTATGTTGATTTAACATTTTTTTTTTTTTTTTTTAATAAAAATGAATAAAAAATTATTCTGGGGCCCAGTACCAATTGGGCCGCGGCCCGGTACTGGTCTAGATCAGTGGTTCTCAACCTTTTTTCAGTGATGTACACCGTGTGAACATTTTTTTGATTCAATTACCCCCTAATAAGAGTAAAGCATTTTTGGTTGAAAAAAAGAGATAAAGAAGTATAATACAGCACTATGTCATCAGTTTCTGATTTATTAAATTGTATAACAGTGCAAAATATTGCTCCTTCTTGAACTTTTTGGGAAAAAAAGATATTGTGAGTGTGAATTATATTTATATAGCGCTTTTCTCAAGTGACTCAAAGCGCTTTACATATACATTTTTATAACATAAAAATAACTGAAAACTTGTTGAAAAATAAACAAGTGATTCAATTATGAATAAAGATTTCTACACATAGAAGTAATCATCAACTTAAAGTGCCCTCTTTGGGGATTGTAATAGAGATCCAGCTGGATTCATGAAGTAAACATTTCTTCACAAAAAAATACATCTTCAATATCAATATTTATGGAACATGTCCACAAAAAAATCTAGCTGTCAACACTTCACAGTTTATGAACTTACATTTAACTTGGAAGTATTATTCAATAAATATATTTTTAAAGGATTTTTGAATTGTTGCTATTTTTAGAAAATATTTTTTTAAAATCTCGCGTACCTCTTGGCATACCTTCAAGTACCCCCAGGGGTACGCGTACCCACATTTGAGAACCACTGGTCTAGATCATACACAGTCCAAGTCAATTGAAATGCGGCCTTGATGAGTTACCCGCTAGAGTTCTAAAACTTTGCTGAGCAGTTTTTTATCTTATCTAGGTAACATCTTACTTTAGACTGGAGCACTTCTAAAGCCCCTAAAAACCATCATCAAGCCCCTCTAAAGAAGAGTAGTCTTAAAGGGGAACATTATCACAATTTCCAAAGGGTTAAAAACAATAAAAATCAGTTCCCAGTGGCTTGTTGTATTTTTTGAATTTTTTTTCAAAATTTTACCGGTCCCAGAATACCCCTAAGTAAAGCTTTAAAGTGCCTTATTTTCGCTATCTTCGAAACCACTATCCATTTCCCTGTGACGTCATACAGGGCTGCCAATACAAACAACATGGCGGTTACCACAGCAAGATATAGCGACATTAGCTCGGATTCAGACTCGGATTTCAGCGGTTTAAGCGATTCAACAGATTCCGCATGTATTGAAACAGATGGTCGGAGTATGGAGGCAGATAGCGAAAATGAAATTGAAGAAGAAATTGAAGCTATTGAGCGAATATAGCTATTGACGCTATTAGGCCATAACGTGGGTGTACCTAATGAAGTGGCCCATGGCATTGGCTGCCTTATTAGCATCGCCGGTAAAATGTGCGGACCAAACGATCAGGACTTTCGCATCTTGTGACACTGGAGCAACTTAAATCCGTTGATTGGTAAGTGTTTGTTTCGCATTAAATATGGGTATGTAGTTTCAAATGTACATACAGCTAGCGTAAATAGCATTTTAGCATCGATTAGCATAGCATGTTAGCATCGATTAGCTGGCAGTCATGAAGTGACCAAATATGTCTGATTAGCACATAAGTCAACAACATCAACAAAACTCACCTTTGTGATTTCGTTGACTTAATCGTTGCAAATGCATCTGCAGGTTATCCATACATCTCTGTGCCATGTCTGTCTTAGCATCGCCGGTCAAATGTGAAGACATTCTGGTACATTCAATGGGGGTCTGGCGGCAGATTTCTTGCCAGTGGTGCAACTTGAATCCCTCCCTGTTAGTGTTGTTACACCCTCCGACAACACACCGACGAGGCATGATGTTTCCAAGGTTCCAAAAAATAGTCGAAAAAACGGAAAATAACAGAGCTGAGACCCGGTGTTTGTAATGTGAAAATGAATATGGCGGGTGTGTTACCTCGGCGACGTCACGTTCTGACGTCATCGCTAAAAGACCGTTAAACAAAAAAGGCGTTTAATTTGCCAAAATTCACCCATTTAGTGTTCGGAAATCGGTTAAAAAAAATACATGGTCTTTTTTCTGCAACATCAAGGTATATATTGACGCTTGCATAGGTTTGGTGATAATGTTCCCCTTTAATGTCACAGGACTGAAAAAAATCATCCCATATCAAACATGCCATTTTTGGGCAAAGTCCTATAGAATGTTGTATACCACCAGCTTAGTGACTTTGTCCTCTCTAACAATGCGTTTGATACCTTCCATTCGGGCTTTAGGCCTTACCACAGCACTGAGACCGCTCCGACAAAGATGACCAGATGCAGGTGTCAGTCTTAGTTTTTCCTTGACCTTGACATACTGTGGCCTGTTGATTCACTTTGTCACTCATGGAACAGATCACTGTAAGGATGCAAGACAATTATTTTCAACTAAACTTTGACAGAACTGAGACCATGGTCTGTGGCCCACAGACGCAAAGAGAAAGTCAGTGACTTTGACTAATCCATTTCTGTGTCTGCAGTAGTTTGAACTACTGAAATGGCCTTCTCAGCGGGCTCTCTAAATGAGCTGTAAAGCTTCTGCTCAAGATCCAGAATGCTGTTACGCAAGTCTTGATTAGACCCAGGAAATATGACCAACTCAGTCCAGTACTTAGGTCACTGCACTGGCTTTCTGTCGGTCAGAAAATAGACTTTAAAACAGCTCTGCTCGTGTACATGGTCCAGCACCAAAGTACTGTTTGTGAACCTTGGGGAGTGGTCTCCTGCTGATGCCGAAACTCTGCATGAAACATTGTTTGGCGACCAATCATTTTTATGCTGCTAAAATCTGGAACGGTCGTCCAGATGATGTGAGGCAGGCCTCAATTTTGGCAACCTTTAAAGCTACGGTCGTGGTCAAAAGTTTACATACCCTTGTAAAGAACATAATGGCTCTCTTGGGTTTCCAATAATTTCTACAACTCAATTTTTTTTGTGATGTAGTGATTGGAGCACATACTTGTTGCTCACAAAAAACATTCATGAAGTTTGCTTCTTTTATAAATTTTTTTGGGCTCTAATGAAAATGTGAGCCATTTTAATATTTGCTTACATGTCCCTTGGCAAGTTTCACTGCAATAAGGCACTTTTGGTAGCCTTTCACCAGCTTCTGCTTGAATTTTTTACCACTCCTCTTGACAAAATTGATGCAGTTCAGCTAAATGTGTTGCTTTTCTGACATGGACTTGTTTCGTTTAAGTCAGGACTTTGGGAAGGCCATTCTAAAACCTTCATTCTAGCCTGATTTAGCCATTCCTTTACCACTTTTGACATGTGTTTGGGGTCATTGTCCTGTTGGAACACCCGACTGCGCCTAAGACCCAACCTCCGGGCTGAAGATTTTAGCTTGTCCTGAAAAATTTGGAGGTTCTCCTCTTTTTTCACTGTCCCATTTACTCTCTGTAAAAATGGTCAATGGTCTGGTCAAAAATTCAAGCAGAAGCTTGCCAAACACATGCCAAAAATGGTAAAGGAATGGCTAAATCAGGCTAGAATGAAGGTTTTAGAATGACCTTACCAAAGTCCTGATTGTCATGATGTGTGGACAATGCTGAAGAAACAAGTCCATGTCAGAAAACCAACACATTTAGCTGAACTGCACCAATTTTGTCCAGAGGAGTGGTCAAAAATTCAAGCAGAAGCTCGTGGATGGCTACCAAAAGCGCCTTATTGCAGTGAAACTTGCCAAAGGACATGTAAGCAAATATTAACATTGCTGTATGTATACTTTTGACCCAGCAGATTTGCTCACATTTTCAGTACACTCATAATAAGACTTAGACTTAGACAAACTTTAATGATCCATCCATCCATCCATCCATTTCCTACCGCTTATTCCCTTTTGGGGTCGCGGGGGGTGCTGGCGCCTATCTCAGCTACAATCGGGCGGAAGGCGGGGTACACCCTGGACAAGTCGCCACCTCATCGCAGGGCCAACACAGATAGACAGACAACATTCACACTCACATTCACACACTAAGGCCAGTTTAGTGTTGCCAATCAACCTATCCCCAGGTGCATGTCTTTGGAAGTGGGAGGAAGCCGGAGTACCCGTAGGGAACCCAGGCATCCACAAGGGAAATTGTTCAAAATAAATTCATAAAAGAAGCAAACTTCATGAAGGTTTTTTGTGAGCAAAAAGTATGTGCTCCAATCATTACGTCACAAATAAATAAGAGTTGTAGAAATGATTGGAAACCCAAGACATCCATGACCTGATGTTCTTTACAAGTCTATGTCAACTTTTGACCACGACTGTAGGTTGAAAACACTTAATTTTTGCTGCACTTATGGCAAGTAAAACTGTTATCTACACTCTTTTAATTCAATTATTTGAATTATTTTTATGTTGATTTTATTTGTATTTATGATTTAATTTTTTTGTTGAATTTATGCATCCCCAAAGCACCTTAAATGGTCCTGCCTCTGAATAGTGCTTTATAAATAAACGTTCCTCGTCTATTGACATCGGGATACATGTGACAGCTGAGCCTTTGATTATAATTAAAGATTTGACATGTTAGTTATTCTCTGTAATTAAAAGAAAGTGTGTAAATATATAGTAGATTTTCTTGTTTATCTTTTTACTTAAAACAGTGTGGTCACTCATGCTTTTTGCGCAAGTTCCCACAAATTCTTCATGAGGACACATCACATTGAGCAACTGTTGGTGTCGACAGCAACATTGACAAATGTGTGTTTGTGTCTTCCCCCTGCAGACTACGTCACATCTGAACCTCCAGAGGATAATTTTTTGGACAACTTTTTTTTTACCAACACAGAGACGGAGACCTCCACTGCAAAGACTCACAGTAAGCTTCTTCAAATGACGCATTCACCATTTACCTTCCTTACCATACACGTGATATAAATGTACTTTAATGTCAATATTGTCATTTAGAATGTCTTTTTAATTAAATTTTTATTTTTGTACATTACAAATGACTTTCCTTCATAAGAGATTATACTTTATCTTGCATACAAGATTTATTTAAAGATTAAAAATACCTGATATTTATGTTGTAGCATGTTACTTGATAATTAGCATTATCTACCATTATTGACAAAATAGCAGGCGTACCTTACTTTTAGAACAAATACCTTGTAAAGTGTCCCCCTCTATCACATATAATACAGTAGACTACACATTTTATAGTTAAGTGGAGGCATGCACGCTTAAAAAAAGTAAAAGTAAACCAGCACCATTCTCAAAAGTCTTATAATGCACTCACTTTTGCAGTAGAAAAATGCATCTGCTAGTGATCAGAGCTACTAAATTTGCCGTGAACCAGATGTGTTCCCATTGTGTCCTCAGTCAGTCAACATCAATCAGTTTCATGCCAGAATATTTTATTTTTGTTCTTCATATGTGGCTTTGTTTAGGTTTGGAGTTGTTTCCACCCTTTGTGTTGTCAATAGTAATATCAACTTTTGCTTATTTAAGGGGAAACTTTTATGATTTGATAATTAAATTGTGATTTAACACACTTCCTTGTCGGGGTTCCCAACCTTTTTGACCTCGGGGCCCAACATTTCCACTACGGAGGGGCCTCGGCCCCACTCAAATTATTTATTTTACTCTTGATTGTAATTTTATACAATATTTATATCTAACCTACTTATAATTTAAAGCAGGGGTAGGGAACCTATGGCTCTAGAGCCAGATGTGGCTCTTTTGATGACCGCATCTGGCTCTCGGATAAATCTGAGCTGACATTGCTCAGCACGTTAAATAATGAATAATTCCACTTGTAATCAAAAATAACGTTCAAAATATAAAACATTCTCATGCATTTTTATGTTCAAGAAGTTGCGTTAATGGTAAGAAGTAATTTATTTATTATTGGTTAGTGTGGGGCTTGCCCTCTTGGGGGTTCTTCAGACCACCAGGCACCGACATTAGAGCCTTTTCCTGGGTTGCAATATTTTTTATTTTTCAATAAGTCTCTTAGTTGCTTTTAGCATTTGTCTTTTTCTCTTTCATTCTCGCTCTCTCCTGGCTGCTGCTTATAAACAGAGTGACAAGTGATTAGAAAAGAAGGCCCAGCTGGGCCATCTACGCACCTGTCGCTGATTTCGAGGTCAGCCCTGGCAACACCCCGCTTTCCTGCAGGCCCACAGGCCACGCCCCCTCCACAGTTAGCCTCAGAATAACAATGTTATTACAAAGAATAAGAGACCTATCATACTCTAGAAATGTTGGTCTTACTTTAAAATGCACGCGTTGAGTTGTGTTCAGTGTTGAAAAAAATATTATATGGCTCTTACGGAAAAACATTTTAAAAATATTTGGCTTCTTGGCTCTCTCTGCCAAAAAGGTTCCCGACCCCTGATTTAAAGGATACACCTTTTAAAATGATATGAAACCATGTGTTTATCACAAAGATTATTTTTAAGGCTTAGGTCAAGCTGATTACAAAAATAAATAGTAATCAAATATACTGCAAAAGAAAGGACTTGTAAAAACTGATTTAAAAATACATTTGCATACAATTACACAGTTTTAAAATAAATAATGGAAACATTAACATTGAATAACAATAATACATGTTTCTTAATGAAACAATCAATAACATTAAGTACAAAATGACAATACAGCTTGACCACTTTAGTCATAATTTTTGCACTTAAACTTCTCAATGACGTTAGCTGCAGACTTCTTCTGTTATCGTCATTACTGCCACAAGTGGTGGAAAAGTGCATTACAACTGAGTACCGCTGCAGCCCATATGGACCACAGCTGAGAAACATGTATTTTTTGGCGGCCGTCTGGGTGTGGCTCTCAGCCCAACACTAGTCCATATAATAGATAGTGCTTAACATTTCGCATCAATATTGCTCCACAGTCACATTTATAACTTGTCTTTTTTTCTGTCTGCAAAGGGTTCGTGCGTGGAGGTGTTTCCAGATTGCAAATAAAACCCTCCACGCCACAAAATTAGGCACATCTGCCCACCAGATCAATACACAACCACATTTAAAAAAGCCAGGAATTTAACACCTTGACATTGTTTAACACAAGTATCCAACATTGCAACATTTATTAGTCAGAAAAGAGGAAAATCATCATTGGTGCCCTTTAAAAATGATTTGCCTTTTTTCGGGGGTTAAGTTTGGTGAAATTATTCTTCTCCCCTGACAGGTCCGGCTCCGCAAGATGACGGCAATTTGGGTCTGGTGATTCTGCTGGTTTTGTTTGCCGTGGTTATCATCGCCACCGTCCTTTCTCTCATCTGTGTGGTTTGGTAAGACACTCACTTGCAGTTCTCATCTACTAATCACACCCTTTTTAAAGGGAGACTGCACTTTTTTGGGGGGAATATGCCCATTTTTTTTGTCCTGTCCAGCTTCTCAGGCAAATCATATAGTAGATTTAGATGCTCATATTGGCTGTTTAGATTTAATTTACAGAAGAGAAACGTGGGATACTTCTTTTGTTGCATTATTTGTATTTGACTTTATTAAATGTATTTATATTATCATTTGGTGCAGCCGGGCCGGAGCAGGAAGGGATAGAAAGAGAAAAAAAGGAAGACAGAGGGGGAAATTGTGGGGACAAGAGGGGGATAAGACAAAGAGACGACAACAACAGCAAACACAACAATAACAACAACAACAATAGAGCAACATCAGCAAATAGGATAAGTACAAATATGATAGTAAAAGTGATAGCAAAGAAGCAGTTAGTGAAATAAATAATAATACAGATATGACAATGAGCATTATTACACTACAGAAATCCAAATACCAATAGAAATAGCACTGTTGATAATGAACAATACCAATAATTTGCTTCTATTATCAATAATATAGTTGTTCAAATGCAACAATACATATATACGTAACAATAACTAGAGATACAAAAGAAAGCAGAAAAATGAAGGGGAAGAAAGAGAAGCAACCTATATTAACCTTGTAGATTGTTATAGTATTAATAGTTTAAGCATTGTCAGTGTGCCATGGATTATACCGATCGTTCACAATCATACTAAGACATGACGAATGGATTTATTTCTAATGCATCTTAACTAGTAAATAAATGCGAAGAAAAGTCATCTTACAATGGAAAGTAAGGGAGCCACACTATTCTGCCTCTAAATGGCAAATGGGTTAATACTTTTAGAGCATTTTTCTACCTTGAAGGTACTCAAAGCGCTTTGACACTATTTTCATATTCACCCATTCACACACACAACGGGAGCTGCCATGCAAGGCGCTAACCACGGCCCATCAGGAGCAAGGGGGAAACTTCTTGCTCAAGGACACAATGTACGTGACTAGGATGATGTAAGCTGGGGATCGAACCAGGAACCCTCAGGTTGTCGTAAAAAAAGCCCCTAAAAATGATCCAAAAACTTCCATTAAGATTTTATATACATAATGTAAGTATAAATGTTATGTAGTAACAAACATATTTATAATAACATTTAATATTTACGTATTGGGTGTACCCCGCCTTCCGCCCGATTCTAGCTGAGATAGGCACCAGCGCCCCCTGCGACCCTAAAGGGAATATGCGGTGGGAAATGGATGGATTATTTTAAGCATTCATTTCACAAAGCGTTTTTTTTAACAACATCACTGATTATTACCCATTGCAGACTTAATGAGTGACAACAAACGTACACTCACTTACTGTACAATGTCTGCTGTCATTAGGATGCCAACGGCTAAAATGTTCATACATTCCCGTTGGATTCAAAATGACTCATAATCCTGGCGAAGAAAAGGATCAAACGTCTTTTTGTGTTGTTTCCTTTACCGGGTCTAATTTGGCTATCAAAGTGTACTAACTTGTCGGAATACGTTTTTGTTCTTATAATATCGAGGTGATTAATTATACGCAATAAAGTTGGACGAGCAAGGAAGCAGCTCCCCAGTCAACATTGGCACGCTTGCTATAAATAGTTGGTCTGCGTTAGCGCTTATAATAACAATATCACTAATACTTGTTAATATTCAAGCATGGAGTATTCCTGGCACTTTTTCGGATAGTTTTTGATTGGGTTTTATGGGCGGAATAGAGGACCTCCTATTGGCTTTGTTGTAAGCAGACTTTTCTTTTGAAGTTAGACATTTTTTTAAATAAAACATCCGTCGTCTTGTCTTTTGTAATGATTAATAAAAAAGAAAATAAATAAATAAATAATAATAAACAAAATAAGATATTCTTCTTCTCAGTACGTTAATAATGACCGACTTAATTATTTATTACAAAACTGTTGTATTACTCATTCACAGATGTCATTTTACTATAAACAAGTCAGTAAAAGAATGTATATATTTTTAAGCGCTCTGAAGTGAGAAAGTGGTAGGATTAAATAAAGTTTGCTTCTTCCTACTCCTTTCCGGAGTGATGTATTATGCTATTGCTATGCTATTGGTTGTTAGAGCAGCCGTGCCAGCAACTTCAGGGTTGCAGGTTCAATCCCCGCTTCTGCCATCCTAGTCACTGCCGTTGTGTTTGTGTCCTTGGGCAAGACACTTTACCCACCTGCTCCCAGTGCCACCCACACAGGTTTAAAAAAAAAAAATGTAACTTAGGTATTGGGTTTCACTATGTAAAGCGCTTCGAGCCACTAGAGAAAAGCGCTATATAATTATAATTCACTTCACTTATGCTGTAAGTGTGTTCATGTTCCAAATAAACTAAAGAAAGAAAAGAATGATTGTGAACGAAAGGCAAAATTCCAAAAAAAAGTGCAGTTTCCCTTTAAGTTACATTTATTTACTTGTAATCATAATTAATCATCATTTTTTTCTTCAGGGTGAGGCAGAGGCGGCGTGAACATGTGACCAAACAGGAACTCACATCAGTGGTCAAGATGAAGTCCATGCCAATTTGATGTGAGACAAAACCCTCTTTTCCTCTGAGTGCTATTCAAGGTTCAAGGTTCAACTTTATTGTCTCCGCGGGGAAATTTGTCTTGGGCACAGTGCTTTCTTAACTTACACAAAAACAACAGAACAAAAACACAAGCACAGACACAAACACAACCAGACAACTAACATTTAAACATCAGAACATGGAGCTTGATAGACATAGGTGGCACTTTGATGTAGGCATAACATCTACAGTATGGAGATAAAGATAAAGTACCAGTGTGCATTGCACTAGAGCTCATGGATAAATTGCTGTGTGCTAAAGTGCTATGTGCTAAAACATTCTATTGTACATTGTTGGTCATCTTAATGGAGGCTGGGACAAATGATAATTTAGGACGGTTAGATTTGCACAGTGGGACCTGGAGTCTTCTCCCTGGTGGCAGGGTTTCATATACTGGAACCCTGCCATTCATCTCTGGAGTCAGATAGAAAAACAGAATTAAAGCAACATGTTTGCAAATGGGCTTCACGGTGGCAGAGGGGTTAGTGCGTCTGCCTCACAATACGAACCTCCTGCAGTCCTGGGTTCAAATCCAAGCACGGGATCTTTCTGTGAGGAGTTTGCATGTTCTCCCCGTGAATGCGTGGGTTCCCTCCGGGTACTCCGGCTTCCTCCCACTTCCAAAGACATGCACCTGGGGATAGGTTGATTAGCAACACCAAATTGGCCCTAGTGTATGAATGTGAGTGTGAAGGTTGTCTGTCTATCTGTGTTGGCCCTGCGATGAGGTGGCGACTTGTCCAGGGTGTAGCCCGCCTTCCGCCCGATTGTAGCTGAGATAGGCGCCAGCGCCCCCCGCGACCCCAAAAGGGAATAAGCGGTAGAAAATGGATGGATGGATGTTTGCAAATGTATGCACCAGTTTAGCAATTTTTAGACCGCTTATCGTTAATCCCAAAAATGGATCGCCAGATGACCTCACTGCGAATATTAGTGGGAATCAAATGGCCTTCCTTACAACTTGAATCTCAAATTTACTCTCAAATTTAAATCTCAGCGATCCTGTTCTGTCTCCCTGTAATGTTTGTCTGATCTTGAATGGGATTGTGCTGAAAATTGTAATTTTCCTGAAGGAACTCTCCTGACGGAATAAATAAAGTACTATCTAATCTAATCTAAATGGCCTTCCTTACAACTTGAAAAAAACAAAGAATGAATAAAATGTAATGACATTTATTTATTTGCATGGTTTATTTGCAACGGTTTGCATCTCTCCAATGAGAGGTGATCGATTACTTACCCAGACACCTGGAGAACGATACCAGTCAGAAATGACACATTTCAAAATGTAGCGATTAGATTTGATGCGATTTTGATTTTAAAGCAATCTGGTACAGTTCCCTGTTGAAAATAGATTTCCATTTTATGCTATAAATCCTAGGTCACGTCTCTAAATTGGCACTGTTTATATTTAAATTAATATAATATATAAAGTATATTAATTATTTGGAAATTACTAAAAAACAATATACCCCAATTTAAACTTATATAAACACATTTCTGTCTGTACAACTAAACTATTCCATCCATTTTCTACCGCTTGTCCCAATTGGGGTCGCCGGAGCCTATTTCAGCTGCATTCAGGCGGAAGGCGGGTTACACCCTGGACAAGTCGCCACCTCATCGCAGGGCCAACACAGATAGACAGACAACATTCACACTCACATTTATTCAATTGTGCAAATTAAACTTACAAGCTGTGCTCTCTTGGAACACAGTGATGGTTTTATTTTTAGAGAAATATGTTTTATGGTGCTTTCAAGGATTGCTGAGCAGAGTAGGACGCCACGACGCCCACCAAAAATATTAAATAACAATATTGACTGATTGACTGAGAAGATATTTGACATCTTAAAGAATTGTATCCTTATAATGCTTTAAAAAGGTATAAGGCTCATTGCGGTCCATAATATATATTTGGGTCCAGAAATATATTTTATTTGTTTTGGAATTTTCATGTAAATAAAGTGCTACAGTGCAAAGCAACATTTAAGACAATAAAAGCTCAGCCATCAAGACTAAAACACTGCCAGTGAAGTTAAGAAACACAAAACATGCAAAATAGTGTGTTTTCTGACAGTGTGGTTGTTTATTTTAGTAATTAAAGTAGAAATATGGTCAAAATATTTCAGTGTGTGTATAAGTACTCTTTGAGCACACTCAACAATACCGCCAGGATAGTAATAATCGTGATACTTGTGGTCACAGTAACCATGATGTAACATTTTCATAATTTTAAAACTCAAATCACAGATCAAATCAACTTTATTTATAAAGCACATTTAAAATTTACCACAGGGGTAGCCAAAGTGCTGTACAATGGACAGGTTAAAATATAATACGGGCACCGAGCAAACAACACAACACAAACAGAACATGATACAAAATAAATAAATAAAACATAAAAACAGGTTCACAGCAGGTGTATAATGGGGCGCCATTGCAGGATGGATATCACTTAGAGTTAAAAGTCAAGGAATAAAAGTATGTTTTTAAGAGAGATTTAAAAACAGGAAGAGAGGAGGCTTGTCTAACACTCAGAGATAGGTCGTTCCAGAACTTGGGAGCAGCAGCGAAAGCTCTAGTCACCTCTAAGCTTCAGCCTTGTGTCAGGGACCGTCAGTAGCAGCTGATCGGCTGATCTTAGGGATCGAGTGGGGCAGTAAGGCTGAAGGAGGTCGGAGAGATATGTTGGTGCGAGGTTGTTTAGACATTTAAAAACAAATAGAAGGAGTTTAAAAATTGATTTGATAACGCACAGGGAGCCAGTGAAGGGACGCTAATATAGGGGTGATGTGCTCACGTCTGCGGGTCTGTGTTAGCAGACGAGCAGCAGAGGGAGGCCTGGCATTGCAGTAGTCTAAACGATTCGAGATAAAGGCGTGAATGAATTTCTCGAGGTCATGTCCTGACAGAAGCGGTTTCACTTTCGCTATTTGGCGTAATAGATAAAAGCTTTTTTGAACGACGCTGCTGATTTGTTTTTCGAATTTAAAATCTAAGTCAAACTTTACCCCCAGGTTTGTGACACAGTCGCTGAGATACGGGGTCAGAGTGCCGAGGTCAACGTTGGGGGATGGAGAGCGACTTGGACCGAACAACATAACTTCTGTTTTGTCTTCATTTAGACTCGGGAAGTTAGCTGGAAGCCAGGCTTTGATGTCGTGTAGGCAGTCAATGAGACGTTGAACTGTGTTGTTTTGTGCCATGGGAAAATAGATCCGGCAATCATCGGCATAAAAATGAAATGCAATGCCATACTTCCTAAAAATAGAACCAAGGGGGAGAAGGTAAAGCGCAAATAAGATTGGGGCAAGGATTGAGCCCTGTGGTATAGGAGCTGTGGAAGACACAAAACTGTCTATTTTTACACAAAAACTCCTGTCGACTAGATACGACCTGACCAGTTGAGGGCGGCGCCCTTAATACCCACACAGTTCTCAAGACGAGTGATTAAGGTGGGATGGTCGACGGTGTCAAACGCAGCAGACAGATCTAAAAGCACCAGGACGACATATTTGCCGGAATCAGTTGACAGGAGGATATCGTTAAAAACTTTTAGAAGCGCTGACTCTGTGCTGTGGGTTTTAAGTACTAAAACCAGTCCATCCCAGTATCTGCTTTCTGCATGAATACACAATTTTATCTCTTTTTCTAACTTTGTTGTTGCACATGTGTTCTGAATACGTCCAATTCCCACACGAGTGGTTGTGCGTCTTCTCCAGCTTTGCCCGTTTTGGGAGATAGTTGTGCAGGGCACACACACGGCCTCTGTGGTGAAGCTAATTATAAACCTGAAGGGCTTGCTTGCTTATGCTAAATCCTTTTTGCAGAGTTAAAAGAAAAAAAGTGACATGGTAGTCAGGCAAGTAAACAAACATTTAACTTGGTTGAGGTCATTGAACACCATTTTGACCATTACATTTCACTAAAAGCAGGCCTTGTGTTGCCATAAACAACAAACACATATAATAGGCTGCTCAAAAAGGGTCGTTATGTCTTCTTATTCATATACTTTTTTAAATGTTCTTGTAATCAGACCGTATTTTTGGTGCATTGGATGGAATTTGTCGTCTGCAGTCTTATTCAGAAGGGTCACCCGACCACCGTGACGTGTTGCCCATCAGCTGTTCTTATAGGCGTGGCTAAACAGGCAGAAAAGACAGTTACTTGTGCATCCAAAAGACAAAATAGAACAAAACAAGAAATGCAATGTCATTTACGAAATCCTGCAAAAAAATCCTACATGGGAGAAACCGCGAGGACATTCAACACAAGGAAGAAAGAACATCAGAAACAATGCGAAAAAGAGACAACTGGGAGGTTTACAAGAAGCCTAAAACAAAAATCCAAACAGGAAATCTTCAAATCAGCCAAATAACCACATGACCGGGACAACGGCAAAATCATCGGCACGGAAAGTAACACATTCAAACGATGGACTAAGGAGGCGATCGAACTAAGGAAGCAGCCCAAGGAAACCATTAATCGGGATGAGGGATCATACCTGGGACTCCCTCCTCCATTAACCATCAAGAAATATTGGATAGAGCTAACCAGGTGGACTTGACAGGTATGCCTGTATGGCCACGCCTATAAGAACAGCTGATAGGCAACGCGTCACAGTGGTCAGGTGACCCTCCTGAAAAAGAGACAGCTTCTTTCCCAAAACTGTCACCATGTTGAACTATAATAATAATAATAATTCGCCCCTACACAATATCCTGCCCTAATACCCTACTGTGCAATACTACCCTTCGATAACTGATTGTTATTTATTACTTCGGTACTCTTGTCTTGTTCTGTATATTGTACAGTATTTTTTATTTCTACAGTGTTTAGTATATTGTACAGTATTTTGTATTTCTATAGTGTTTTGTATATTGTACAGGATTGCTTATTATTTTTATTGGATAGTAGTCTATTTATTTCAATTGTTAGTTTTTTCCTTTTCTCTTGTGTTATTTATTTTTACCCCATATTTGTTCCCACTACCGCACCTTAAATTGGAGTCTTTAATCTCATTATATGCAAATATAATAACAATAAAGTCCATCCATCCATCTTCTTCCGCTTATCCGAGGTCGGGTCGCGGGGGCAACAGCCTAAGCAGGGAAGCCCAGACTTCCCTTTCCCCAGCCACTTCGTCTAGCTCTTCCCGGGGGATCCCGAGGCGTTCCCAGGCCAGCCGGGAGACATAGTCTTCCCAACGTGTCCTGGGTCTTCCCCGTGGCCTCCTACTGGTTGGACGTGCCCTAAACACCTTCCTCGGGAGGCGTTCGGGTGGCATCCTGACCAGATGCCCGAACCACCTCATCTGGCTCCTCTCGTTGTGGAGGAACAGCGGCTTTACTTTGAGTTCCTCCCAGATGGCAGAGCTTCTCACCCTATCTCTAAGGGAGAGCCCCGCCACACGGCGGAGGAAACTAATTTCGGCCGCTTGTACTCGTGATCTTATCCTTTCGGTCATGACCCAAAGCTCATGACCATAGGTGAGGATGGGAACGTAAATCGACCGGTAAATTGAGAGCTTTGCCTTCCGGCTCAGCTCCTTCTTCACCATAACAGATCGGTACAACGTCCGCATTACTGAAGACGCCGCACCGATCCGCCTGTCGATCTCACGATCCACTCTTCCCTCACTCGTGAACAAGACTCCTAGGTACTTGAACTCCTCCACTTGGGGCAGGGTCTCCTCCCCAACCCGGAGATGGCACTCCACCCTTTTCCGGGCGAGAACCCCGCCACACTGGGATTAAAGGCCTCACCTTTTCTCTGCCAAACATATTGCTCCATTTTTGTTTCAACAGACAGCAGATTTGCTCCCATTTTGGAGGTGCTGATTCTCATTCCGGTCGCTTCACACTCGGCTGCGAACCGATCCAGCGAGAGCTGAAGATCCCGGTCAGATGAAGCCATTAGGACCACATCATCTGCAAAAAGCAGAGACTTAATCCTGCGGTCACCAAACCGGAACCCCTCAACGCCTTGACTGCGCCTAGAAATTCTGTCCATAAAAGTTATGAACAGAATGGGCGACAAAGGACAGCCTTGGCGGAGTCCAACCCTCACTGGAAATGTGTTCGACTTACTGCCGGCAATGCGGACCAAGCTCTGACACTGATCATACAGGGAGCGGACCGCCACAATAAGACAGTCCGATACCCCATACTCTCTGAGCACTCCCCACAGGACTTCCCGAGGTACACGGTCCAATGCCTTCTCCAAGTCCACAAAGCACATGTAGACTGGTTGGGCAAACTCCCATGCACCCTCAAGAACCCTGCCGAGAGTATAGAGCTGGTCCACAGTTCCACGACCAGGACGAAAACCACACAGTTCCTCCTGAATCCGAGGTTCGACTATCCGGCGTAGCCTCCTCTCCAGTACACCTGAATAAACCTTACCGGGAAGGCTGAGAAGTGTGATCCCACCATAGTTGGAACAATAAAGTCTATTCTATTTGGACGGGTGTTCAAATACTTTTGGCAAAATGTCTTCATAGCACCACTTACTGTTCTAGAAATGCTTGAACGTGGCTCCTTGTCTCTCATTTCAGGTTGATGTCAGACATCATCTCCTCCTCAGCCCGTTCTAGGGCTGCTCTATTAGGACATCATGCGGACTTCCCATATTCAAGTGCAGAATCCCGTCAGGATCCACGGAGGCACTAAAGGGCGTCGGGGGTCTGGCCCCAGTCAGAACAATGTCAGGTAAGACCGGCAGTGGTCATTTCCCAGCATGCCGAGGGCCTCCAGTGGGATATGTTGGACTCATTCTTTAGAAGACGAACTGCGACAGGAAGTCAAGTCCAAAATACACTTTTGTTTTGGCGAGGAGTCGCGTGCTCACATTAAGGCAAGGAGGCCTGAAGGAAGGCAGCTGAGAACTTCAATCCGACAGACGTCAGATTTGTTTGTTTTTTTTAATTCCTCTTGTTTGTTCCTTCTGGTAATACCTCTTCCTGACCATGCATCCACTGAAGACACCCACAGAATGAAGCCTGCTCACGCCACACCCGCGTTAAAAGAAGACATACCAAGCAAAACCTTGAGTGCTCACGTGTCCTAGCAGACAAATGTTCTGTGTGAAATGTAAATTTCAATGACATTATATATTTGTTTGATGCACCTTTGGCTCCTTCACAGGTCACCTAAAAACATTCATGAAGTTTGCTCCTTTTATGAATTTATTATGGCTCTACTGAAAATGTCACTGGGTCAAAAGTATACATACAGCTATGTTAATATTTGCTGACATGTCCTTTGGCAAGTTTCACTCACTTTTGGTAGCCATCCACGATTTAATTTTTGACCACTCCTCTTGACAAAATTGGTGCAGTTCAGCTAAATGTGTTGCTTTTCTGACATGGACTTGTTTCTTCAGCATTGTCCACACGTTTAAGTCAGGACTTTAGGAAGGCCATTCTAATACCTTCATTCTAGCCTGATTTAGCCATTCCTTTCAATCAATCAATCAATGTTTCAAAGGACTGTACAAACCATTAAGACTACGACATCCTCGGAAGAACCCACAAAAGGGCAAGGAAAACTCACACCCAGTGGGCAGGGAGAATTCACATCCAGTGGGACGCCAGTGACAATGCTGACTATGAGAAACCTTGGAGAGGACCTCAGAAGTGGGCAACCCCCCCCCACTCTAGGGGACCGAAAGCAATGGATGTCGAGCGGGTCTAACATGGTACTGTGAAAGTTCAATCCATAGTGGCTCCAACACAGCCGCGAGAGTTCAGTTCAGAGTCCCGTCCACAGGAAACCATCTCAACCTCCGGGCTGATAATTTTAGCTTGTCCTGAAGAATTTGGAGGTAATCCTCCTTTTTCAACGTCCCATTTAAAGCCCCAGTTCCATTTGCAGCAAAACAGTCCCAGACCATAATACTAGCACCACCATGCTTGACGGTAGGTGTGGTGTTGCTGGGATTAAAGGCCTCACCTTTTCTCTGCCAAACATATTGCTCCATTTTTGTTTCAACAGACAGCAGATTTGCTCCCATTTTCTGTAGATCCATAATAAATTCATAAAACAGGGGTCTTAGACAAACTTCATGAATGTTTTTTGTGCTCTAATCACTCTAACACAGGGGTCACCAACGCGGTGCCCGCGGGCACCAGGTAGCCCGAAAGGACCGGATGAGTCGCCCGCTGGCCTGTTCTAAAAATAGCTCAAATAGCAGCACTTACCAGTGAGCTGCCTCTATTTTTTACATTTTATATATTTACTAGCAAGCTGGTCTCGCTTTGCTCGACATTTTTAATTCTAAGAGAGACAAAACTCAAATAGAATTTGAAAATCCAAGAAAATATTTTAAAGACTTGGTCTTCACTTGTTTGAATAAATTCATTTTTTTTTTTTGCTTTGCTTCTTATAACTTTCCGAAAGACAATTTGAGGGAAAAAATACAACCTTAAAAATGATTTTAGGATTTTTAAACACATATACCTTTTTACCTTTTAAATTCCTTCCTCTTCTTTCCTGAAAATTTTAATCAATGTTCAAGTAAATTTATTGTTTTTATTGTAAAGAATAATAAATACATTTTAATTTAATTATTAATTTTAGCTTCTTTTTTTTTGACGAAAAATATTTGTGAAATATCTCTTTAAACTTATTATGATTAAAATTTAAAAAAATTATTCGGGCAAATCTAGAAAATCTTTAGAATCAAATTTAAATCTTATTTCAAAGTCTTTTGAATTTCTTTCATAACATTTTTTTTGAAAATCTAGAAGAAATAATGATTTGTCTTTTAGAAATATAGCTTGGTCCAATTTGTCGTATATTCTAACAAAATGCAGATTGGATTTTAACCTATTTAAAACATGTCATCAACATTCTAAAATTAATCTTAATCAGGAAAAATCACTAATGATGTTCCATAAATTCATTTTTTAATTTTTTCCAAAAGATTCAAATTAGCTAGTTTTTCTCTTCTTTTTTCGGTTGAATTTTGAATTTTAAAGAGTCGAAATTTAAGATAAACTATAATTCAAAATTAAATTTTTCCTTTTTTCATCCATCCATCCATCTTCTTCCGCTTATCCGAGGTCGGGTCGCGGGGGCAACAACCTAAGCAGGGAAACCCAGACTTCCCTTTCCCCAGCCACTTCGTCTAGCTCTTCCCGGGGGATCCCGAGGCGTTCCCAGGCCAGCCGGGAGACATAGTCTTCCCAACGTGTCCTGGGTCTTCCCCGTGGCCTCCTACCGGTTGGACGTGCCCTAAACACCTCCCTAGGGAGGCGGAGGAAACTCGTTTCAGCCGCTTGTACCCGTGATCTTATCCTTTCGGTCATGACCCAAAGCTCATGACCATAGGTGAGGATGGGAACGTAGATCGGCCGGTAAATTGAGAGCTTTGCCTTCCGGCTCAGCTCCTTCTTCACCACAACGGATCGGTACAACGTCCGCATTACCGACCTTTTCAATAAATAGTTTTTTTCATCATTTATTCTCTACAAAAAACCTTCCGTAAAAGGAAAAAAAATGTACGACGGAATGACGGACACAAATACCCATTTATATATACATATATAAAAGGCAAACTGAGCAAATTGGCTATTTCTGGCAATTTATTTAAGTGTGTATCAAACTGGTAGCCCTTCGCGTTAATCAGTACCCAAGAAGTAGCTCTTGGTTTCAAAAAGGTTGGTGACCCCTCTGACAGTTGTAGAAATTATTGGAAACTCAAGACAGCCATGACGTTATGTTTCTTACAAGTGTATGTAAACTTTTGACCACGACTGTATTCGCAGGTCAAATGTAGACATTTGAGGTCCTCTCCAAGGTTCTCATAGTCATCATTGTCACTAGCGTCCCACTGGGTGTGAGTTTTTCTTGCCCTTATGTGGGTTCTTCTGAGGATGTCGTAGTCGTAGTGCTTTGTGCAGACCTTTGAGACGTGTGATTTAGGGCTATATAAATACACATTGATTGATTGATTGATTGATTGATTTGTTTTAATCCAGCAGATGGCAGCTGACTTGATTATGAAACACTTACATCGTGTCAATACAGCTAATGAGTGTGCCAGGCACTCGTGACCTCGGACTAAGTAATCCTTCATCTTAGCTTTTCCTCTGCACCTCACAACATTTCTAGAAACTGCGTTTAAACTGCTCCTCCTCGCCAGGAGAGGTTTTAGCAACAAGTCTGGTGGGCAGAGGCCCGGGCTGGCGTTTTGAGGGGGGGGGGGGGACCTTCTCGGTCATGTGGTCAGGACGGGCGCTCTCTACTTAGAAAGTGGACAAAAAAACTTTTAGCGGGGTTAGTTCGCAGCCACCTTTTTTTTTTTTTTTACTCATATATATATATTTTTTTGACCTGGCTAAATAGTTGTAAATCCCTGCTAAATGAGAAACGGCAGCAAGCGAGGTGAGAACTGTTCCACGGCAGCCGGGTCAGGTCCAGTTCTTTTGTGTGCACAGCCGTCTTTGCGGCCTGACGAGATAGTCGGTTGCCATGGTTACCTGACAAGTCAACTTGTAACTCACTCGGAACTGCCTTTGTAAAAGAACGACGTCTGGGGGCGGTTTGTGCTCATGGAAAAGCCCCCAAAATACCTCAAATTTTAACGCATTCGGGTTTCTTTCACTCTTCATCTTCCGTGCGTGTCGTCCGCGGAGGACGTTTTTCTCCAAAGCTGTGCGGTCCGTAGAGAAAACGGACCTCCTGTGCATAGAAGTCAAGCTGGTGTGTGAAGACTTGTTTTATACATCACATCTACTTTATGGACACAAACACACGTGTATGTTGTTTTGTACATAACCTTGTTGGGATAGTAGATGAACTCCATAGTTTATTGTCATCGGATGGAATTCATGGAAAATGCATCAAATATTGAACGTTTGTGAGGAAATATTGTATCATAAATAATGTGGGTTATAATCTCCATGTATGAGTTCCCAACATTGTGTATTTTTCGTTGCCTTCCCCAGTTATATGAAGCTCCTTTTTTTGGTTTAAAGGCCTACTGAAATGAGATTTTCTTATTTAAACGGGGATCATTCTATGTGTCATACTTGATCATTTCTCGATATTGCCATATTTTTGCTGAAAGGATGTAGTAGAGAACATCGATGATAAAGTTCGCAAGTTTTGGTCGCTAATAAAAAAGCCTTGCCTGTGCCGGAAGTAGCAGACGATGTGCGCGTGATGTCACGGGTTGTGGAGCTCCTCACATCTGAACATTGTTTATAATCATATCCACTAGCAGCAAGTGCAATTCGGACCGAGAAAGCGACGTGTTCGCCATTAATTTGAGCGAGGATGAAAGATTTGTGGATGAGGAAAGTTGGAGTGAATCCATCCATCCATCATCTTCCGCTTATTCAAGGTCGGGTCGCGGGGGCAGCAGCCTAAGCAGGGAAGCCCAGACTTCCCTCTCACCAGCCACTTCGTCCAGCTCTTCCCGGGGGATCCCGAGGCGTTCCCAGGCCAGCCCAACGTGTCCTGGGTCTTCCCCGTGGCCTCCTACCGGTTGGACGTGCCCTAAACACCTCCCTAGGTAGGCGTTCAGGTGGCATCCTGACCAGTTGCCCGAACCACCTCATCTGGCTCCTCTCGATGTGGAGGAGCAGCGGCTTTACTTTGAGTTCCTCCCGGATGGCAGAGCTTCTCACCCTATCTCTAAGGGAGAGCCCCGCCACCCGGCGGAGGAAACTCATTTCGGCCGCTTGTACCCGTGATCTTATCCTTTCGGTCATGACCCAAAGCTCATGACCATAGGTGAGGATGGGAACGTAGATCGACCGGTAAATTGAGAGCTTTGCCTTCCGGCTCAGCTCCTTCTTCACCACAACGGATCGGTACAACGTTCGCATTACTGAAGACGCCGCACCGATCCGCCTGTCGATCTCACGATCCACTTTTCCCTCACTCGTGAACAAGACTCCTAGGTACTTGAACTCCTCCACTTGGGGCAGGGTCTCCTCCCCAACCCGGAGATGACACTCCACCCTTTTCCGGGCGAGAACCATGGACTCGGACTTGGAGGTGCTGATTCTCATTCCGGTCGCTTCACACTCGGCTGCGAACCGATCCAGTGAGAGCTGAAGATCCCGGTCAGATGAAGCCATCAGGACCACATCATCTGCAAAAAGCAGAGACCCAATCCCGCGGTCACCAAACCGGAACCCCTCAACGCCTTGACTGCGCCTAGAAATTCTGTCCATAAAAGTTATGAACAGAATCGCACATAATTTTTTTTTATTATTATTTTTTTTTTTTAGTGCTTCAAGTTAGAGTGAAGCACTAAAAAAAGAATTTAAAAAAGGCGACGGCAGTGGGAGCGATTCAGATGTTATTAGACACATTTACTAGGATAATTCTGGAAAATCCCTTATCTGCTTATTGTGTTAATAGTGTTTTAGTGGGATTATAAAGTCATACCTGAAAGTCGGAGGGCAGCGGTGAACGTCTCTCAGGGAGTTCGCATAATCCACTCAAGTTTCCGGTAAGAGACGACTTAATATCACAATTTTCCCATCCGAAAACTTGCTGGTTGACGTAGAGAAACATGTTCGCTTGACCGCTCTGTGTTAAAGCTTCACAACAAACTAAGAAACACCGGATGTGTCTCGGTGCTAAAGGCAGCTGCAATCCACCGCTTTCCACCAACAGCATTCTTCTTTGACGTCTCCATTATTAATTGAACAAATCGCAAAAGATTCAGCAACACAGATGCCCAAATTAGTGTGTATTAACGCGATGAAAATAACGTCACAAACACGCGTCATCATTCCGCGACGTTTTCAATAGGAAACTTTGCGGGAAATTTAAAATTGCAATTTAGTAAAGTAAAGCGGCCGTATTGGCATGTGTTGCAATGTTAATATTTCATCATTGATATATAAACTATCAGACTGCGTGGTCGCTAGTAGTGGCTTTCAGTAGGCCTTTAAATACTCAATCAGCTCACAATACTCATCTGTTGCAATGTCCAATGCAGAAAAGTCACTTTGTAGAACTATGCGTTGGTATTTTATTTTTACTCTTTCAACACATTTGACTCCATTTTTTATTGGCTTTTGGAATATTTGATGTTGGACCGACCGGATGAAATTAATATGCTGCATTTTAATACCATTCACAATAATAAAGTAAGGACAATTTTTTGGGGGGGGGGAAACATTACAATTTTCTCTGGGCAAAGTGCAGTATTAGAAGATGTCCATCATTTCCTGTGAGCCTTTTTCCTGTGCAGTATGTGATGCCAGAAGGTGCCTGATGTTTTTCTTTATCTTTTAAAGCACGCATCCATCCTCAGATGTACATAATTGTTTGTTTTTGTTTTTTTAAGCTTCACGTGTTTGTCAGATATCACATAAGATGCTCTTTCCTTATTGTCTTTGTAATGTTTCTGTAAAATAATAAATACTATTTTATTATCACACCAGCACACGCTTTTTTGGACGCCTCTTTTTTTCATCTCACACACATTTAGGGTGTTATTTATTGGGATGTAAGGATGTGAGTACACCTAAGATGTGGATAAAACAAAATTGAATTTAAATAATTGACTAAATGTCCAAAATAGTCCACATATTCACTTTTAAACCATGATAATAATAGTATACAAATGGAAAAAACATTTTATTTTGAAACGCAGATTATGAAAAACGAATACCGTAATTTCCGTTTGGTTCTTTGGCTCCATCTGGTGGACAAATGTTGATATGGCTGTTTTGTCCCATTTAGGCATTAAATAAAAAAATGTCAAAAAATAAATACTACTTAAATATCACATACGTGCAAACTTTCTGGGTGCCTCTTTTTTCATCTCACACAAATTTTGGGTATTTTTTTTATTGAGATGTAAGAATCATTTTGAAAAAAATAATCTTAATCTTAATTTACACATTTATTATAAGTACACGTAAAATGTGTAAAAAACAAAAGTAAATTTAAATATTTAACTAAATGTGCAAATTTATATTCATATTCACTTTTAAACCATGACACTAATAGTATACAAATGGCATAAATATCTTATTTTGAAACGCATACTATGAAAAATAATTAGTTTCCCTTTGGTTCTTTGACTCCATCTAGTGGACATATGTTGATATGGCTATTTTGTCCCATTTAGCAGTGGTCCCCAACCTTTTTGTATCCGCGGACCGGTCAACGCTTAATAATTTGTCCCGCGGCCCGGGTGGGCGGGGGCGTTCCTTTTTCATTCTTTTTTTCTTCTTTGTCATGAAAAAGGGAGGTTTTTGGTGCATTAATTGTAAGTGTATATTGTGCTTTTTATGTTGATTTAATAAAAAAATAAAAATAATACTAATAATTATTATTATTTATTTATTTTTTTCAAATAAAAAAATCTTCTGCGGCCCGGTGGTTGGGGACCACTGCCATTTAGGCATCATATAAAAAAATGTCAATTTCTGGGTGCCTCTTTTTTCATGTCACACACATTTTGGGTATTATTTATTGAGATATAAGAATAATTTTCAAAAATTAATCTTAATTTACACATGTATTATAAATACAAGTACAATTTGTATAAAACAAAAGCAAATTTAAATAATTAACTAAATGTGCAAATTAGTCTTCATATTCACTTTTAAACCATAACACTAATAGTATACAAATGGCAAATACATCTTATTTTGAAACGCATATTACGAAAATATATTTGTTTCCCTTTATTTCTTTGGCGCTATCTAGTGGACAAATGTTGATATGGCTGTTTTGTCCCATTTAGGCATCATATAAAAAAAAAAATGTCAATTTCTGGGTGCCTCTTTTTTCATCTCACACACATTTTGGGTGTTATTTATTGAGATGTATGAATCATTTTGAAAAATTAATCTTAATCTTAATTTACACATGTATTATAAATACACCTGAAATGTGTATAAAACAAAATTAAATTTAAATAATTAACTAAATGCGCAAATTAGTCTTCATATTCACTTTCAAACCATGACAATAGTAGTATACAAATGGCAAAAACATTTATTTTGAAACGCATATTATGAAAAATAATTAGTTTCCCTTTGGTTCATTGGCGCCATCTAGTGGACAAATGTTGATATGGCCGTTTTGTCCCATTTAGACATCATATATAAAAATGTCAAATAATAAATACTATTTTATCATCACATACGTGCACACTTTCTGGGTGCCTCTTTTTTCATTCCACACACATTTTGGGTATTAAGAATCATTTTGACATAAATTGATCTTAATCTTAATTTACGCATGTACACACATATACCTAAAATGTGTATAAAACAAAAGTAAATTTAAACAATTAACTAAATAGGCAAATTAGTCTTCATAGTCACTTTTAAATGATGCCAATAATAGTATACAAATGGCAAAAACATTATATTTTAAAACGCAGATTATGAAAAATGATTAGTTTCCTATTGGTTGTTTGGTGCCATCTGGTGGACAAATGTTGATATGGCTGTTTTGTCCCATTTAGGCATCATATAAAAGTAAATATTAGAACTAGTGATGTGAAAATGTCAACAATAAATACTATTTTATTATCACATTAGTGCAAACTTTCTGGGTGCCTCTTTTTTCATTTAGATTTAAGGATGTGAGTACACCTAAAATGTGTATTAAACAAAATTAAATTTAAATAATTAACTAAATGTCCAAATTAGTCTTCATATTCACTTTTAAACCATGACAATAATAGTATACAAATGGCAAAAACATCTTATTTTGAAACGCAGATTATGAAAAAATATTACCGTCATTTCCCTTTGGTTCTTTGACGCCATCTGGTGGACAAATGTTGATATGGCTGTTTTGTCTCATTTAGGCATCATATAAAAAAATGTCAAATGTTAAATACTATTTAATTATCACATACGTGCACATTGTCTGGGTGCCTCTTTTTTCATCTCACACAAATGTTGGGTGTTATTTAAGAATCATTTTGAAAAATTAATCTTAATTTACACGTATTATAAATACACCTAACATATGTATAAAACAAAAGTACATTTAAATAATGAACTAGATTAGCCTTCATATTCACTTTTAAACCATGACAATAATAGTCTACAAATGACAAAAACATCTTATTTTGAAACGCATATTATGAAAAATGATTAGTTTCCCTTTGGTTCTTTGGCAACATCTGGTGGACACATGTTGATTGATTGATTGATTGATTGATACTTTTATTAGTAGATTGCACAGTACAGTACATATTCCGTACAATTGACCACTAAATGGTAACACCCCAATAAGTTTTTCAACTTGTTTAAGTCGGGGTCCACGTTAATCAATTCATGATATGGCTATTTTGTCCCATTTAGGCATCAAATAAAAAAAAAGTAAAATAATAAATACTATTTTATTATCACATACGTGCACACTTTCTGGGTGCCTCTTTTTTCATCTCACACACACTTTGGGTATTAAGAATCATTTTGAAATAAATTAATCGTAATCTTAATTTACACATGTATTATAAATACACTTAAATGTGTATTAAAAAAAGCAAATTTAAATGATTAACCGAATAGGCAAATTAGTCTTCATAGTCATTTTTAAATGATGACAATAATAGTCTACAAATGGCAAAAACATCTTATTTTGAAACACAGATTATGAAAAATGTTTCGTTTCCCTTTGGTTCTTTGGCGCCATCTGGTGGACAAATTTTTATATGGCTGTTTTGTCCCATTTAGGCATCAATTAAAAAAAATGTCAAATAATAAATACTATTTTATTATCACATAAGTGCACAGTTTCTGGATGTCTATTTTTTCATCTCACACACATTTTGGGTGATATTTATTGGGATGTGAGGACAATTTTGAAAAATTAATCTTGGTCTTAATTTAGATATTTTCAGCAAAAATATGGCAATATCGCGAAATGATCAAGTATGACACATAAAATGGACCTGCTATCCCCGTTTGAATAAGAACATCTCATTTCAGTAGGCCTTTAAGCAGTGAAGCTGTATTTTAATTTGCACTTTATTTTATTGACACATCAGTTAAGAAACATTTATTCATTTATTTTAGCAGAATATAATTGTGTGTGCATTTATTTGTGTCCATTTTTATAAAGTACTGTATGATTAGTACTTTTTTATTGCTATTTTAGTACTTATTTTTTTCAGCCTGACCTCGCCCTACCACATGGATTGATATCGTTTGACAAGGACGTAAACTGTAATTAAATTAGGTATAATTATTGAATACTTTTAAAGAGTAATAGTAGTAATTTAGTGTTAACACTGACCTGGCTGCTGCCAGATCATTATTAAGAAAAAACGACCGACAGTAAGGCGAGAAACACTTTTTATTTCAACACTCTCGCGCTGTCAAAAGTCTAAATACCGACTGCACAGTTCCTGTCGTCACAATAAAAGCGCTGTCCCATCCTGCCTGCGCTGACAAAATAAGAGTCTCAGAAAGCTGGCTCTACAGAGTTTGCCGCCAATGTATTTCTTGTAAAGTGTACAAAAAGGAGTATGGAAGCTGGACAAATAAGACGGCAAAAAGCAAGCACTTTCATTTGGAATTGAACCGAAAAGAGGACTTTTTTTTCCTCCTCCTTGTGAAAATGTGGACGTTATCATCACTAGTCTGATTCCAATCAATGCAAGTCATCACAATCAACTTATATTCTCATGCTTGTATTATTATTAAACACCTTTAACTTGTTAACACAAATCTCCCTTTCATAAATAAATGAATATAAATATGTATGAAAGAGGTAGATCCCCTCCACTTGGTCATTTAAAAAGTAGCTCACCTGCAGAAAGTGTGGCCACCCCTGTTTTAGATCAGAGTTTATCTTCTATTTGATTGCATTCTTGCACATTGCAGCAGTAAGACAATAAATAACATATTTTAAAGGCCTACTGAAATGAGATTTTCTTATTTAAACGGGGATAGCAGGTCCATTCTATGTGTCATACTTGATCATTTCGCAATATTGCCATATTTTTGCTGAAAAGATTTAGTAGAGAACATCGACGATAAAGTTCGAAACTTTTGGTCGCTAATAGAAAAGCTTTGCCTGTACCGGAAGTAGCAGACAATGTGCGCGTGACGTCACAGGTTGTGGAGCTCCTCACATCTGAACATGTTTACAATCATGGCCACCGGCAGCGAGAGCGATTCGGACCGAGAAAGTAACGATTGCCCCATTAATTTGAGCAAGGATGAAAGATTTGTGGATGAGGAAAGTGAGAGTGAAGGACTAGAAAAAAAAAAAAAAAAAAAAGACTATACAGTGGGAGCGATTCACATGTTATTAGACAAATTTACTAGGATAATTCTGGAAAATCCCTTATCTGCTTATTGTGTTACTAGTGTTTTAGTGAGATTATATGGTCGCACCTGTACAACCTGAGGGTTGGCCCCGCACATTTCTTCAACACCAGTCGACGGGTGGTGGCGATACCCATCTCTGCCCTTCGCAAGGGACCCTCCTTGAAACACGATCTTTCGAAATGATTGCTGTATAATACACTGTACTTTGTGTATGTGGTCCAATCCAACCGTGTTCGCTTGACCGCTCTGTTCCATAGTAAAGATTCACCGTCATCTTTTGGGAATGTAAACAAAGAAACACCGGCTGTGTTTGTGTTGCTAAAGGCGGCCGCAATACACTGCTTCCCACCTACAGCTTTCTTCTTTGACGTCTCCATTATTCATTGAACAAATTGCAAAAGATTCAGCAACACAGATGTCCAGAATACTGTGGAATTATGCGATGAAAAGAGACGGTGCTGGAACAAAATGTCCTCTACAACGCGTCATCATATCGTGACATTTTAGCATGATACTTCCGCGCGAAATTTAAAGTTTCAATTTAGTAAACTAAACCGGCCATATTGGCATGTGTTGCAATGTTAATATTTCATCATTGATATATAAACTATCAGACTGCGTGGTCGGTAATAGTGGGTTTCAGTAGGCCTTTAAATAGTAACTCATTGTGCAGAGGGGAGTGGCCCGCGGGCCTGCAGCGAAGCAGGGTGTGCCAGGGCCGGCCTTGAAATCAGCGACAGCAGAGTAGATGGCCCACCAGGGCCTTGTTATCTATTCACATGTCGCCCCGTTATAAGCAGCAGCCAGGAGTAGAAACCGAGTTGGAGCTGGATTGAGAGCGAGAATGAGAATTGCTGAAAAGCAGCCTGGGACATTTCGTAAAAAATAAAACAATATTGTACTCTGTCGGTGCTTGGTGTTCTGAAGAACCGCCAGGAGGGCAACCTCCACACTCATATTCAACATTTTTATCGTATTTATTCCTTCCCACATTGTTGCTATTAAATAGTCAAACACAAGCACCTTCCAAAAGTACACGATAGTCAAAAAGAAGTGAGAAGGAAGCAAAAAAGTGCTTTTAAAGGCGACCTTCTGAATAAATAGTTGAGGTGTGAAGTTTTAAGTTGGAAAAATAAAAGTTTTCCCATCTTTCCTCCACGCGGACGGAGGCTAAACGTCGATGGCGACTCCGTGTTTGGTGGAGATGACGTCCCTGGTGCCCGTCAGGTACATGAGCACCGAGCACAGGTGAGGGAGTGTCGCCGTGGTGCTGACGTAGAGCCAGTAGGGGAGCGGCGCCGTGTTGCCCAGAGGCCACACCCACAGGCCGTGGCGCACGGCGTCCCTCACGTGGTGCGTCGTCATGGCGATGAAGAGCATCCAGGGCAGGGAGCACCAGGCGTCCTTCAGGCGTCCCAACCACATGAGGAGGCGCAGGGAGATGCAGAGGACGGGGATGAGGGAGGAGCAGTGGAGAGGAGGACGCTGAGGGAGAGACACGGCGGCCTGGAGGAGGAACAAAAAGTTGTTTAAATACCGTATTTCTCGGACTTTTCCCAACGCTTTGCACCCAGTGGCTGATAAAACGGTGCGGCTAATTTATGGGTTTTCCGTCTTCAACGTCCAACAAATAGTTTTGATTGAACACCAGCAGGGACGCTATTTTTCGTGCTATGGCGCCTTTTTTTGGAGGAGTTCACTCACTGCGGGTTGAAAAAGTACTTCCTGTTTGACCAGGAGGAATTTGTCCATAGCGTTTCTGCGCCAATTTAAACGATTCCTACTTCTTAAACCGTCCCGTAGGAATGTTTTCATGCATGTTTGCATATGTGCTACTTTAACGTAATCGAGCTGCCGTCATTAGCATTAACGAATATGCTAACACGTCTGTGTTAGTGTTATTACCTTACAATATAATTATTTTTGTGTAGTTCAGTTTCGGAAATTCACCAATTATTGAGTCTGTTTGGCTGATTGGAGAGCTAGCTTCCACAGCTAGTGGGTGAATTATATTTATAAAGCACTTTTACATAGTGAAACCTAATACCTAAGTTACATTTAAAGCAGTGTAGGTGGCACTGGGAGCAGGTGGGTAAAGTGCCTTGCCCAAGGACACAACGGCAGTGAATAGGATGGCGGAAGCAAGGATCGAACCTGGAACCCTCAAGTTGCTGGCATGACCACTCTACCAACCAAGCTATATCGCCCCGACAATGACTTCTGTTTTGTTTGGGCAACCGTTTGACTGCCCTGTCACAGGCACCGTTTGGAAACAACTAAGGGGTGTAAATAAATATAGGATGGCGGAAGCAAGGATCGAACCTGGAACCCTCAAGTCGCTGGCATGACCAATCTACCAACCGAGCTATACCGCCCCGACAATGACTTCTGTTTTGTTTGGGCAACCGTTTTACTGCCCTGTCTAAAGGCACCGTTTGGAAACAACTAAGGGGTGTAAATAAATATAGGATGGCGGAAGCAAGGATCGAACCTGGAACCCTCAAGTCGCTGGCATGACCAATCTACCAACCGAGCTATACCGCCCCGACAATGACTTCTGTTTTGTTTGGGCAACCGTTTTACTGCCCTGTCACAGGCACCGTTTGGAAACAACTAAGGGGTGTAAATAAACATTTACAAAACGTATATATCTGCGCTTTAGAGTAAGGTGCGGCAAATTTATGTAAAAATATGTACAAAAGCCAAAAGCAGTGTGTAGAGAGGCGGAGCCAGCGAACTAGCAGCGGGGCAGGGCACGCTGGAGCCCTGCCCAAGATGGCGGCAAGGAGGCGGAGAAGGCGGCGCAGCGTGCTAGGAGCGACGCTGCAACCTGATTCATGTGCGTTGATCGCACACCGGCACACGATTGACTTATCTCCTCACACTGTATAAAAGGGGAGAAGGAGGAGAGATCAGGGCAGAAGCAGTTGGAGAGTCCACAGCAGTGGCTGGAAAACAACAGGAAGCAAGACGCGAGAGACGCGGAGCGAGACACGGAGAGCGAGCAGCGGGAACGGTGACGGCGCAAGAAACTGTCTTTATTGAAAAATGAACGAGAGTCAAGCATGTCCTTCCTGAGTGGTCCATGGAACCCGAGCGGCGACAGGGAAAGTCCTCCCCACGGTGAAGTTGGCGCATTGTGTAAACGGTAAATAAAAAGAGAATACACATATAGTCTTTGCAGTCTATTCAATTGAATATAAGTTGGTCTTGAGTTATGTATATGTGTGCTGCTTAAATACTTAGTAACCCGGGAAGTTGAAGTGTTTTAATCAGATTGTGTTGAAGGCACCTTGAGTGACAGCGAGCCGGCCAAGTAGAAGTGGTCCAGGTCGATGATGGAGGCCAGGAGGCCGGCCAGCAGCATCTCGTAGACGTCGCTCCTCTTCCTCAGCCCGATGACCACGGCCCAGGACCACAGCCCCACCAGCGCGTGCGTGGCGTTGTCCAGGAGGGCGCGGGGCCACAGGTGGTGCTGCACCAGCGGCAGCTGCAGGGCGTGGTCGGCCACCACGCAGAACGCGCCCAGGCCGGCGGACGCCAGCAGGGAGGCGGAGCTGAAGGTCTGCAGGAGGGCCTGCGCTCGCTCCGTCTCCACGGCCAGGTTGAGAGCCACGGGGGCGCCCTCGCCCAGCAGGGGGGAGGAGTCCAGTTTGGAGTAAAATCCTTGCATGGTGTTGATGGTCAGCAGGACTCAGCTGGACTGCACACACACAACACTTTAGTCTTTAAGCAACTATTATTTGGCTTTTTACAATCCTATCCACTTGAATTATGTTGCACATTTGAAAAAAAACATGAGAAGTTTCACAGAAGTGAAGACAAACATACTAAGTCAGTCACATCACACATTTAACTATAAAATACATCCGAGAAAATAAAATAGACTAAAATCAAACAATTCATGCTAACATTTTTTAGGTTTAGATTTAACATTTAGCACACACATTTAGATTCAAGGTGTAGATTTAACATTTAAGTCTAGATTCAACATTTACTTGAAGATTGAACATTTAGATTTAGATTCAACATTTATATTAAGTCTTAATTTTTAGGTTTAGATTCAACATTTATATTAAGATTTAACATATAGGTTTTGTGCTCACATTTAAATATAATAATTACACTGAAGATTTAGGTTTAGATTTAGATTCAAGATTTAGATTTTACCTTTTTAGCTAGATTTAGGTTTGGATTCAACATTAATTGCACACATTTAGTTTTAACATTTATATTCAAGGTTTGAATTTAACATTTAGGTCTAGATTCAACATATATATTACGATTGAACATTTAAATTTAGACTCAACATTTGGCACATACATTTAGATTCAAGATTTAGAGTTAGATTTTACCTTTTTATCTACATTTAGATTTAACATTAATCGCAAACATTTAGATTCAAGGTTTGGCTTTAACATTTAGGTCTAGATTCAACATTTATATTAAGATTGAACATTCAGATTTGGATTCAACATTTGGTGCATACATTTAGATTTAGGATTTAGATTTAAAATTTAGATTCAAGGTTTGGATTTAACATTTAGGTCTAGATTCAATATTTATATTAAGATTAAACATTTATATTTAGAGTATACATTTCGCACATCAATTTAGTTTTATATTCAGGATTTAGATTTGACCTTTTTTATTTAGATTTAGGTTTAGATTTAACAATAATCACACACATTTAGATTTAACATTTAGATTCAAAGTTTGGACTTAACATTTAGGTCTACATTCAACATTTATATTGAGATTGAACATATATATTTAGATTCGACATTTCTAACATAAATTTAGATTTAATATCAGTTAGGTTTTAATTCAACATTTGTATTAAGATTTAACATTTAGATTTAGATTCAAAAAGTAGCAGCACTGCTAATGTGTAGCGTCATTTGAAAAGTCACCCGCTAGAGAATGAAGAGTGCTTGAAACTCCGCATGTCAACATCTCCGTTCCGTGCCACACCGACAAAATGCCCAAGCAACCATTTCCAGATCAACACCATATGAAAAAACTAGTCAACAACAGAAGGAGATAATGTCCGCAGGAACCTACCACATAGCGAAGGACATACACTATTTGATTTCCTATTATGCATCTCATTTTTATTTGAAACATCTTGTGTGACATCATGCACAAAAGTGCACTTTATTTGTTTTAAACTATTTCAGTGGCGTTCTGTACAAAAAGTGCACTTTAATTTAGTGTTGTTTTGATATGTCATCTTAGTGACATCATGCACAAAAGTGCACTCAAACCTTGTTTTAAAATGTCTCTGACATTCTTGCACTTTCTGTTTTGAAATGGCATGCAACTGCTTAATAACTGTTTAATAAATACACTTTTAGTTATGATTTCCGTCTCTGCACAAAAGTTTAAAAGTAGCATATATTAATGCAGTATGAAGAAGAATGTTTTAATGTAGACACATAGAATCATCATACTGCTGTGATTATATGCATCAAGCGTTCATTCAAGACTAAGGCAAAATATGGAGATACTGTATATATGGAGTATCGTGACATTGCCTACAAATATCCAGATATTAATAAAAGGCCATATCGCCCAGCCCTACATCACGCCCTGACTTATTTGGAGTTTTTTGGTTGTGCTCCTGTACGTAGTGTTTTAGTTCTTGTCTCGCACTCCTATTTTGGTGGCTTTTCCTGTTTTATTGGTATTTTCCTGGATCAGTTTCATGTCTTCCTTTGAGTGTTATTACCCGCACCTGCTTTCTGTTAGCAATGAAGAATATTTAAGTTGTTTTTTATCCTTCTTTGTGTGGACATTGTTGATTGTCACGTCATGTAAGGATGTGCTTTGTGGACACTGTCTGCTGCGCCACACGCTTTAAGTCTTTGCTGTCGTCCAGCATCCTGTTTTTGTTTACTTTGCAGCCAGTGTTCTGCATAGCCATCCCTAAGCTTTAAAGCCTTGTCTTAGGAGAACTCACCTTTTGTTTATTTTTGGTTTAAAAACTAGACACCTTTTTACCTTCACCCTGCCTCCCGCTGTCAGTTGCCTATTGTGATCACGACAAACCATCGTTGTCGTTCCCGACATCTACAAAGCAATTAGCTCCCCGCTGTCACCTACTGATATAGACGAGTAATACACGGTTAGTCTGCCGAGCTCTAGACAGCGCAGACTAAAAAATGGCGCATTATTTGTGAATCATAAATACTAGTTTGCAAAAAAAGACTGAAACAGACTTGAATGATCCACAAGGGAACATTTTCCACACAGTAGCTCAGTAACAAAGGATGGAAAGGATCGTGCACAACAAGAAGGCGAAAACAAAAAGGTAAAAAGTACACTAAAAATGTACCAACTTTTAACCCAATTAGGTGAAATTACATAATCACAGAAGTTGAAATAGAAGATTACACGAATAAGTGAAACAATACATTGATTAGAATCCAATCAATGTATTGTTTCACTTATTTGTCTAATCTTCTATTTCCACTTCTGTTAGTACAAACCCTGTTTCCATATGAGTTGGGAAATTGTGTTAGATGTAAACATAAACGGAATACAATGATTTGCAAATCCTTTTCAACCCATATTCAGTTGAATGCACTACAAAGACAAGATATTTGATGTTCAAACTCATTAACTTTATTTTTTTTTTGCAAATAATCATTAACTTAGAATTTCATGGCTGCAACATGTGCCAAAGTAGATGGGAAAGGGCATGTTCACCACTATATTACATCACCTTTTCTTTTAACAACACTCAAACGATTGGGAACTGAGGAAACTAATTGTTGAAACTTTGAAAGTGGAATTCTTTCCCATTCTTGTTTTATAAAGAGCTTCAGTCATTCAACAGTCCGGCGTCTTCGCTGTCATATTTTAGGCTTCATAATGCGCCACACATTTTCCATAGGAGACAGGTCTGGACTGCAGGCGGGCCAGGAAAGTACCCGCACTCTTTTTTTAGAAAGCCACGCTGTTGTAACACTTGTCATGCTGAAATAAGGAGGGGCGCCCATGATAACGTTGCTTGGATGACAACATATGTTGCTCCAAAACCTGTATGGACCTTTCAGCATTAATGGTGCCTTCACAGATGTGTAAGTTACCCATGCCTTGGGCATAAATACACCCCCATACCATCACAGATACTGGCTTTTGAACACTGCGCCTATAACAATCCGGATGGTTATTTTCCTCTTTGTTCCGAAGAACACCACGTCCACAGTTTCCAAATATAATTTGAAATGTGGACTCGTCAGACCACAGAACACCTTTCCACTTTGCATCAGTCCATCTTAGATGAGCTCGGGCCCAGCCAAGCCGGCGGCGTTTCAGGATATTGTTGATAAATGGGTTTGGCTTTGCATAGTAGAGTTTTAACTTGCACTTATAGATGTAGTGACCAACTGTAGTTGCTGACAGTGGTTTTATGAAGTGTTCCTGAGCCCATGTGGTGATATCCTTTACACACTGATGTCGGTTTTTGATGCACTACCGCCTGAGGGATCAAAAGTCCGTAATATCATCGCTTGCGTGCAGTGATTTCTCCAGATTCTCTGAACCTTTTGATGATTTTACGGACCGTAGATGGCAAAATCCCTAAATTCCTTGCAATAGCTCCTCGAGAAATGTTGTTCTAAAACTGTTGCTAACAAAGTGGTGACCCTCACCCCATCCTTGTTTGTGAATTACTTATCATTTCATGGAAACTGTTTTTATAACCAATCATGGCACCCACCTGTTACCAATTAGCCTGCACACCTGTGGGATGTTCCAAATAAGTGTTTGATGAGCATTCATCAACTTTATCAGTATTTATTGCCAGTTTTCTCATCTTCTTTGTCACGTGTTGCTGGCATCAAATTCTAAAGTTAATGATTAATTGCAAAAAGAAAAAAAATGTTTATCAGTTTGAACATCAAATATGTTGTCTTTGTAGCATATTCAACTGGATATGGCTTGAAAAGGATTTGCAAATCATTGTATTCCGTTTATATTTACATCTAACGCAATTTCCCAACTCATATGGAAACGGGGTTAGTAAACAAGCTATTCACAAACTACTACAATCGCCCTTAAACGTATTGAATATGCTTTATTTAGTAACATAAACATAATATATGCATGTGTTAAATTCAATGACATTATTATAGATGTCTTATTATTACATCCATCCATTTACTACCGCTTGTCCCTTGCTGCAACCTATCTCAGCAGTACACGTCAGATATTTTCAAAATTAAAAAATAAAAAAATCAAGCCATTGTCAACATATTTGGCAGCTAGGTCCGACGTTAAAAAGTCAATTTAATGATTCCAAGATGATATATTTATTTAATTCATGTTAGCTCGCTAGCATGACAACAGTGACGGACATCTTCGTGCCGCTAACACACAGCTGTAAGCTTTACGCCGCATTGTCAACTCCAGCATCACGACTGGGAACTTTGGCACCATTTGTGAAGCTAAAAACAATAATAATAATAATATTAATAACAATAATAATAATAAGAGAGCAACACTCACCACATTGCGCAGGTGTGACGCGCAGGTCCGCCGCAACACACACACAAAAAAACTAAGGAATTCTTCTTCTGTTGTGAAACAGAAGTCGCTTTGCGGTGAATGTGGCTTTTTTGCGCCCACTGGTGGATTGCAGTGGGAACTGCTAAACAAAGTTTCTGTACGTATGGCGGCAAATTATTGAATAATAATCCGACAACATTTAAACAATTGTGAAAATTATGATTTTCTTCTCCAAAATTAATCTATTTCTTCTTCTTCTTTTTCTCCTTCTTCTTTTTTAAATTTCATAAATCTTTATTTAGAAATTAAATAAATGATAAATGGGTTGTACTTGTATAGCGCTTTTCTACCTTCAAGGTACTACAACATTTTCAAACAATTAAGAAATAATAATAATCAAAATAAGTACAAAAATAGAACAAAACAGCGCCATGGGGTTGAAAACTAAATAAACTACAATACAATGTATTTATATACATATATATATATATATATATATATATATATATATATATATATATATATATATATATATGTATATATATATATATATATATATATATATATATATATATATATATATTAGACTTAGACTTCCTTTTATATTCCTTTTATATATATATATATATATATATATATATATATATATCAATATATATATATATATATATATATATATATATATAGATATATATGTATATATATCTATATATATACATACAAGGAAGCCTAAGTCTAATATACATATATATATATATATATACAAATAGACACACACACACATACATATATATATATATATATATAAAACAAAGTGCAAAGTCATAGGCTAACACAACTTCAGTAAATAATTTAAATTTAGAACACATTTTCATCGTTTTCACAGATTTTTGGTTGTTAGAGGTAGAGTGTGTTTTAACATAGAGTTCTATTTACTTCTTCTTCTTCTGATTCATCTTCTTCTTTTTCTTCCTCTTCTTCTTTTTCTTCTTCTTCTTCTTCTTCGTCTTCTTCTTCTTCTCCTTCTTTTTCTTTTTCTTCATCTTCTTCTTCTTCATCTTCTTCTTCTTCTTCTTCTTTTTCTTCTTCTCCTTCTTCTTTTTCTTTTTCTTCTTCTTCTTCTTCTTCTTCTTCTTCTTCTTTTTACATATATTTTTTTTTCTTTAATAACAAACATACATTTATAATTCACACACAAGTCAAGGCACTTTCAACATCAAGGAAAGAAAAAAAACACACACAGATAGAGTATTAAATATTAATAAATAATAAATCACTTTAAATGTTTTAACAGATATTTTAATTTAAGGGTTTTTGTACTCTTTAATCATCCTCCAAGATTTGATTAATAATTGTAAACCATTAAGCCAATTAGGTCTTACTTTCATAAATGGACTGTTATGATCGGCTGCTCGGATCATAACATGTTCTGGTTTTGATTCGTTTTTGTATTATATTCTGTTAGTGTTTGACTTCCTTAGTTCCTGGTTTGTTCTGTTTCCATAGTTACTCATTAGATTCACCTGCCTCTTGCTTTTGACACACATCTGCTTCTTGATTACTGTCTTTATTTAAGCCTGCCTTTTCTGTTCTTGTCTTGCCTCTTAGTTTGTATTTTACACAACAGTGACGACTTTGATTACCCGATCTGTACTGTCTAGCCTCCGCGCTAATCCTTTGTTAGTTCTCTAGCTCACATGCTAGTGCTTTTGTTTTTTTCCAGCTCCAATGCTAGTTCTGTTTGTTTTGCCTTATGTGTCTCGTGCAAGTTTTTCTGTTTCATAGTCTCTTTTATTTGTTAAATAAATCAGTTTTTACTACCTTCACGCTGTGTTCGAGCCTGACTGCATCAGTGAGAGAACGATTCCGCATTCGTCACATGGACATTTATGTACAAAAACATTTGCCTGCGGCGTATTAATGTAGACAAACATTTGTATGTTACAGTCATGTACGGTGTTGGGTTAAGAAACTCGACTTTGGCTCCCACATGTTTTGTTAGTAAACACAGACACCCCCCCCCCCCCCCCCCCTCACACACACTCTTCTGCAGCTCTCCAGTAAAACACACTCTGATCTTCTCAGTTTCTAGGCGATACCACATAAAAAATTACGTAAAATAACGCAGTATCGCATTATGTAGTAACGGTAACTGAGTTACTGAATATAAAAAAATTACGCGTTAGACTATGAGTTATGGCTGAAAATAACAGTAATGCATTACTTTGTGTAATGCGTTAGTCCCAACACTGGTGATGTATCATGTTGTATGCGTGCATGTGTGATGTATCAAGTGTTATACATGCATGTGTGATGTATCAGAATCAGCCTCAGAATCAGACGTACTTTATTAATCCCCGAGGGGAAATTAAAATTATGTTATGTGCGTGCATTTGAGATGCATCATGTTGTATGCATGCATGTGTGAACGCATGTTGTATATCAAAATATCATACATCATGATACATCACACATATATGCATGTGTGATGTATGATACATCACACAATGATACATTGCACATGATACATCATGTGTGATGTATTATGTAGTATGCATGCATGTGTGATGTATCATGTGTGATGTATCATGTTTTATGTGTCATGTTGTATGCGTGTATGTGTGATGCATCATGTGTGATGTATCATGTTGTATGCATGCATGTTCCAAATAAACACAAACTCAACTCAACAAATGTCAAAGTCATAATTTTTTCCTTTGGAGTGATATATTTATGATGCAAAGCACAACCCTGAAGGACAAAAAGGATTTTCCAAATGGATCATGCATCATTTTTTGAAATATGGTGCATAAACTACGTAGTACGGCATTTAGTCTTCAGCACCATGGATAGCATATCTAAATAGTGTCTCTGCCGCCCTCTTGTGGACTGATGCAGCAATAACACCTTCCACTTAAGTTCCCACTTGCCTTCAGTCATTCATAAAGGGAAATATATTTGTTATACTGCACTTTATTTGTTATAATGTTATATATGTTTATTTGTAAACTGTGCTTTGAATATTGATTGTGTTTATTGATATGTTTTTAAATTATGAATTGCTGCCAGTTGTAATTTTTTTGTTATTAATTTTGTTATTTTATATTGTAAGTGAAGAAGTGTGTTTTCAATGATGCCTCTGTTTGTTACTGTAAGCAAAAGACAACGACAAAAAAACAGTAACTTTTGGTTTGTGTGGATAAGAAATGATAAACATAAGAGACAGAAGAAGCAGTCGAGTTTTACATTTTGCTGTTGCTCAAGTGAGACTGAAATGGCTTTCATCCATTTATCAGCGAAAGGTCAAAGTAATCACTAGAGCAGAGAGCACACACACACACACACACACACACACACACACACACACACACACACACACACACACACACACTCTTGTATTTTTTACCTTCTTGAGACCGCCGAAAAATGCCTACATTTTTAGGAGCACCTTTTTTAGATATATAAAGATGTGTATTTACAACATAATAATACATACAAACCATGCATATATAAAAAAGCTTGTTGTGAAAAATGAGTTGGAATTTAACATTAAAAAGTTCACAATTTCACAAGAAATACTTCGAATTTTGGCAGCACTATAATAAAAGTTGTCATTTTCCTCAACGCAAGACAAAATTTTACCAGAAAAACAGAACATTTGTGCAATGTTTTGATAAAAGTTGGAATTTTACCCAATAACAGTCGCAATTTTACAAGAAAGCTTAACATTTTGGCATTTTTATGAAAAGAGTTGTATTTTTACTCGACAAAAATCACAATTTTATAAGAAAACTTTAACATTTTGGCAATATTATAATAATAATCAGAATTTTACTCGCCAAAAATTATGACAACAGTCATAATTTTACTCAGAAAATATCCCTGTTTTACAACAACAACAACAAAAACATTGGCAATGTTGTGATGAAAGTCTGAATTTTCTTTGACAAATGTCACCATTTTGCATTAAAAAGTAATAATTTTACATTAAAAAGTAATACATTTACGACAAAAAATATTGCAATATTCCAAAAACAGAAAGAATATGAGAAATTGTTCCCAATTTTATAAGACAAAAGTCGACACTTATTGAGAAAAAGACTGATTTTAGTTAATATTTTTATTTTTTAATCTTCATTATTTACTTCAAATTATTACAGTATGTCATTACATACATAGTTATTTTTTTTAGTTCATTTTGGCCAAAAGGGGCATATTTAAATTCCTCACACACACTTGTTATTTCATATGTTGACCAGAGGGGGAGCACTTTAAAAAGCGACACACATCCATCCATCCATTTTCTACCGCTTGTCCCTTTTGGGGTTGCGGGGAGTGCTGGAGACTATCTCAGCTGCATTTGGGCGGAAGGCGGGGTACACCCTGGACAAGTCGCCACACACAGTCCATTTGAAAAATCCCTCATTTTGATAGATGTCACTAGCAGGGGTGCAAATGAAACATTGTCTGTGAGATGCAATGTTATTGGGACCATGATTCACACCTCCTCATATGGAAGATACTTTTCCTTCTTCATGTCTCAAGAAGGGTAGAAATACAGGAACACACACACACACACACACACACACATACACACACACACACACACACACACACACACACACACACACACACACACACACACACACACACACACACACACACACACACACACTGAGAAGTCCAGCTGTCAGCTGTGAGATGGTGTATCGATTCGTCCTCCATCCATCGGGCTGTCAGAACTTGTCAGAATGAGGAAAGAAAGCGTGCGACAAATGAGGTGTTTAGATTTACCAACATGGCGACCAATAATCCTCCGTTCATTTTTCTACTCTTTATCCGGTTGAGCGTTACAGGGGAGCTGGAGCCTATCCCAGCTGATGTCAGTTGGGAGACGGGGTCACCAGTCAATCCTTTGAATCTCAGTAAAACTAAAATAATGCTATTCCACAACAGTAGAATATATATATATATATATATATATATATGTGTATATATTGGCCTTTGGTCTACTACACTACTGCTTTTTTTCATTTAGGTGGTACTTAATGAATGCTTAGGCATACTACGCTGCTGTATTTTAATGTGAGTCATTATGGTGGTACTTAATGAATACTTAGGTCTACTACACTACTGTATTTAATGTTGTCATCATGTAGTATTTAATGAATGCTTAGGTCTACTACACTACTGTATTTAATGTTGTCATCATGTGGTATTTAATGAATACTTAGGTCTACTACATTACTGTATGTAATGTTGTCATTATGGTGGTACTGAATGAATACTTAGGTCTACTATGCTATTGTATTTTAATGTGAGTCATTATGGTGGTAATTAATGAATACTTAGGTCTACTACACTACTGTATGTAATGTTATCAATATGGTGGTACTTAATGAATATTTAGGTCTACTACACTACTGTATATAATGTTGTCATTATGGTGGTACTTAATGAATACTTATGTCTACTATGCTACTGTATTTTAATGTTGTCATTAAGATGGTACTTAAAGAATACTTAGGTCTACTACACTACTGTATTTTAATGTTGTCATTAAGATGATTCTTAATGAATACTTAGTTTTACTACACTACTGTATTTAATGTTGTCATTATGGTGGTACTTAATGAATACTTAGGTCTACTACCCTACTGTATTTTGATGTTGTCATTAAGATGGTACTTAGTGAATACTTAGGTATACTATGCTATTGTATTTTAATGTGAGTCATTATGGTGGTACTTAATGAATACTTAGGTCTACTACACTACTGTATGTAATGTTGTCAATATGGTGGTACTTAATGAATACTTAGATCTACTACACTACTGTATATAATGTTGTCGTTATGGTGGTACTTAATGAATACTTATGTCTACTATGCTACTGTATTTTAATGTTGTCATTAAGATGGTACTTAAAGAATACTTAGGTCTACTACACTACTGTATGTAATGTTGTCATTATGGTGGTACTTAATGAATACTTAGGTCTACTACACTACTGTATGTAATGTTGTCATTATGGTGGTACTTGATGAATACTTAAGTCTAGTACACCACTGTATGTAATGTTGTCATTATGGTGGTACTTAATGAATACTTAGGTCTACTACACTACTTTATGTAATGTTGTCAATATGGTGGTACTTAATGAATACTTAGGTCTACTACACTACTTTATGTAATGACGTCATTATGGTGGTACTTAATGAATACTTAGGTCTACTACACTACTGTATATAATGTTAAATAAATAAATACATGGGTTGTACTTGTATAGCGCTTTTCTACCTTCAAGGTACTCAAAGCGCTTTTAACACTACTTCCACATTTACCCATTCACACACACATTCACACACTGATGGAGGGAGCTGCCATGCAAGGCGCCAACCAGCACCCATCAGGAGCAAGGGTGAAGTGTCTTGCTCAGGACACAACGGACGTGACAAGGTTGGTACTAGGTGGGATTTGAACCAGGGACCCTCGGGTTGCGCACGGCCACTCTTTCACTGCGCCACGCTGTTGTCATTATGGTGGTACTTAATGAATACTTAGGTCTACTACACTACTGTATTTAATGTTGTCATCATGTGGTATTTAATGAATACTTAGGTCCACCACACTACTGTATGTAATGTTGTCATTATGGTGGTATTTAATGAATACTTAGGTCTACTACACTACTGTATATAATGTTGTCATTATGGTGGTACTTAATGAATACTTATGTCTACTATGCTACTGTATTTTAATGTTGTCATTAAGATGGTACTTAAAGAATACTTAGGTCTACTACACTACTGTATTTAATGTTGTCATCATGTGGTATTTAATGAATACCTAGGTCTACTACACTACTGTATTTAATGTTGTCATCATGTGGTATTTAATGAATACCTAGGTCTACTACACTACTGTATTTAATGTTGTCATCATGTGGTATTTAATGAATGCATAGGTCTACTACACTACTGTATTTTAATGTTGTCATCATGTGGTACTTAATGAATACTTAGGTCTACTACACTACTGTATTTAATGTTGTCATCATGTGGTATTTAATGAATGCTTAGGTCTACTACATTACTTTATGTAATGTTGTGATTATGGTGGTACTTAATGAATGCTTAGGCCTACTACGCTACTGTATTTTAATGTGAGTCATTATGGTGGTACTTAATGAATACTTAGGTCTACTACACTACTGTATTTAATGTTGTCATCATGTGGTATTTAATGAATGCTTAGGTCTACTACACTACTGAATGTAATGTTGTCATGATGGTGGTACTTAATGAATACTTAGGTCTACTTCGCTACTTTATGTAATGTTGTCATTATGGTGGTACTGTTAAGATCCGTACTTGGATCTTCTCATATTATTGTTGTTTTGTTTCATTTTGATATCACTCTGTTGTTTGACGTGCTTATTTCCTGTTTTTGTTCGTTTCTATGGTTGCTCATCAGTTTCAGCTGCTACTCCCGGTCCCTGCACACCTGTCCCTGTTAATCACCTTCCCTTTATAAGCCAGCCTCTTCTGTTTATTCTTTCTGGGACTCTAGCTTTCTTTCACGCAACGTAACGTCAGGTTTGTTTTTCCCGCTAGCTCATTAGCTAAGTCTCCTTATCATCTTTAGCTCACATGCTAATCATCTTTGTTTTAACTTTTGTGCCTTCGTGCCAAGTCATAGTTCTTTATATTTCCTAGCTCTCACGCTAGCGTCTTTTGTTTCCCTTTTTATTAGCTCCAGTGTTTCTGTTCAGAGCTCCCCTTTTGTTAATAAATTTGTTAGATCCTACCTTTGTTGTGTTCTTCGTTTTGACGCATCCACGAGGGAATCAAACCCGGTACCACGATGTCAAACCGGCGTTACAGGTACTTAATGTATACTTAAGTCTACCACACTACTGTATGTAATGTTGTCATTATGGTGGTACTTAATGAATACTTAGGTATACTAAATTACTGTATGTAATGTTGTCATTATGGTGGTACTTGATGAATACTTAGGTCTACTACGCTACTGTATTTTAATGTTGTCATTAAGATGATACTTAATGAATACTTAGTTTTACTACACTACTGTATTTAATGTTGTCATGATGGTGGTACTTAATGAATACTTAGGTCTACTACACTACTGTATTTAAAGTTGTCAATATGGTGGTACTTAATGAATACTTAGGTCTACTACACTACTGTATTTAATGTTGTCATCATGTGGTATTTAATGAATGCTTAGGTCTACCACACTACTGTATGTAATGTTGTCATTATGGTGGTACTTAATGAATACTTAGGTCTACCACACTACTGTATGTAATGTTGTCACTATGGTGGTACTTAATGAATACTTAGGTCTACTACGCTACTGTATTTTAATGTTGTCATTAAGATGGTACTTAATGAATACTTAGGTATACTACACTACAGTATTTAATGTTGTCATGATGGTGGTTCTTAATGAATACTAAGGTCTACTACACTACTGTATTTAATGTTGTCAATATGGCGGTACCTAATGAATACTTAGGGCTACTACACTACTGTATATTCATGTGAGTCATTATGGTGATACTTAATGAATACTTAGGCCTACTACGCTACTGTATATTAATGTGAGTCATCATGGTGGTAGTTAATGAATACTTAGGCCTACTACGCTACTGTATATTAATGTGAGTCATTATGGTGGTACTTAATGAATACTTAGGCCTACTATGCTACTGTGTTTTAAAGTGAGTCATTATGGTGGTACATGGAAAGCTACATTTTTTCTGAGGTGGTACATGGTGAACAAAGGGAGAGAACCTCTTCTCTTAGGTATTTAAAAAGTGTTTTGTTATATTCTGATGCTGCAAGAAGCAGTTTAGAAATGGATTATATTTCAAAGGTTTTTTGTTTTGGAAAGAGAACGGTGAAAAGAGAGCCAGTGCGTCATCGTTCATTGTGAAATGGTCACATTTAATGGTTGAAACCTGTCATCGTATATACAGCTATAAAAAAGACCCCAGGTACAGGTTACCACATTCTACTGCTAATACATACATTATTATCATCATCATCATCATCATTATTATTTTTAAATAATAAACCTTTTGATCAATGTTAAAGTTACATATCATAGTTTACAAAATAGGATCAGAAAAACTAAGCCATCATGAGAGATTAAAAAAGCCAGAAAAAAACAACTAAAATCCTAAATGTGTGTTTTTTTTGTTTTTTTTTCATCCAATATATATATATATATATATATATATATATATATATATATATAGGCCAAAAGTTTGCACACACCTTCTTATTAAATGTGTTTTCTTTAGTTTAATGACTATTTACATTGTAGATTGTCACTGAAGGCATCAAACTTATTATTGAACACCATCCATCCATCCATTTTCTGCCGCTTGTCCCTTTTTGGGGTGGCGCGGAGGTGCTGGAGACCATCTCAGCTGCATTCGGGTGGAAGGTGTCGTACTTCCTGGACAAGTCGCCATCTCATCCAATGAACACATGTGAGTTAAAAAAAAAAGGTGAAATAACGGAAAACATGTTTTATATTCCGGTTTCTTCAAAATAGCCACCCTTTGCTCTGATGCACACGCTTGGCATTCTCTTGATGAGCTTCAAGCACACCTGTGTAGTGAAGACCATTTAAAGTAATGTTAAAGTACCAATGATTGTCACACACACACTAGGTGTGGTGAAATTTTCCCCTTGTTCACCCCCAGGGAGGTGAGGGGAGCAGTGAGCAGCAGCGGTGGCCGCGCCCAGGAATCATTTTTTGGTTATTTAACCTCCAATTCCAACCCTTGATGCTGAGTGCAAAGCAGGGAGGTAATGGCTCCCATTTTTTAAGTCTTTGGTATGACTCGTTGGCTACCTTTTGTAGCTCATGGAGAGAATGCCGAGAGTGTGCGAAAAAGTAATCAGAGCAAAGGGTGGCTATTTTTTTGAAGAAACTAGAATATAAAACATTTTTTCAGTTATTTTTTTTTGTTAAGTACATGACTCCACATGTGTTCATTCATAGTTTCGATGTGACCATCTGCAATGAAAACAGTCGTGAAAATAAAGAAAACACATTGAATGAGAAGGTGTGTCCTAACGTTTGGCCTGTACTGTATATATATATATATATATATATATATATATATATTAGGGATGCACCGATTAATCGGTAACCGAATATATTTGGCCGAATATGGCAAAAAAAGGCCACATTCGGCCTTCGGTGGAATGAGTTAAGAACAAGGCCGCGCTCGGGAATCATTTTTTTGACGTGGTGACGCAATCAACCAACGTGCAGTGACGCGGTGACGTTGGGATATGTTGTGTACCTGTCTAAGTGTATGAGGTTACAAGCACACACTTAATTGAGATTTACTTGAGCCTTCTGTTTACATTATTAGCATATCTACTGTGGCTAATCAGACTTTTTGCCAAAAGGACAATAATTCATTTGTTGTGGGTTTATCCACTTTAATGCACTTTGTTTTTTTTTGGGAATGGATGTTTTGTTTGAAGGCCTAATATCAATGAAAAACTTTGTGCTTTTTTTGAAAAGCAAAGGCTACTGGAATATTTAAAAAAATGTCAGTCCATCCATCATCCATCCATCATTTTCCGCTTATCCGAGGTCGGGTCGCGGGGGCAACAGCCTAAGCAGGGAAACCCAGACTTCCCTCTCCCCAGCCACTTCGTCTAGCTCTTCCCGGGGGATCCCGAGGCGTTCCCAGGCCAGCCGGGAGACATAGTCTTCCCAACGTGTCCTGGGTCTTCCCCGTGGCCTCCTACCAGCTGGACGTGCCCTAAACACCTCCCTAGGGAGGCGTTAGGGTGGCATCCTGACCAGATGCCCGAACCACCTCATCTGGCTCCTCTCGATGTGAAGGAGCAGCGGCTTTACTTTGAGTTCCTCCTGGATGGCAGAGCTTCTCACCCTATCTCTAAGGGAGAGCCCCGCCACACGGCGGAGGAAACTCATTTCGGCCGCTTGTACCCGTGATCTTATCCTTTCGGTCATGACCCAAAGCTCATGACCATAGGTGAGGATGGGAACGTAGATCGACCGGTAAATTGAGAGCTTTGCCTTCCGGCTCAGCTCCTTCTTTACCACAACGTATTCAATAAAAAATTACTTTATTTAAAAACATGTCTAAATATTTATTCTAGGCTATTTATGCAATATAAAAAAAATTGTGAAAAACTGCATTCATTATTCGGTATTCGGCCTTCGCACCAAGCGTTTAAGTTTTATTTTTATTCACAAATTTTCATTTCGGTGCATCCCTAATATATATATATATATATATATATATATATATATATATATATATATATATATATATATATATATATATATATATATATATATATATATATATATATATATATATATACATCAGCACTTGTCTGAATAACATAATACCAACAGGTCTTGGCTATTGGAAACTGCAAAAAGACATTTCCCAAGACATCACAAAGCAAAATGTTTTTTTTTTTGTTTTGTTTTTTTAACAGCCATCAGTGCCTCGGAAAACAGCCTTGCTTTTGTTCAAAGTCCAAACAAATTGTTGGGCAGTTGTAGATTTTATTACATATATAGATATATTTATCTTTTTACAATCCAAGTCCTTCTTGGCTGTCGCTGAATACAAAGCAAATGATGGGAATAAGGCAAAGTGTTAGTCCGACTATCCAGGTGTGAATTTAGGGTGGGGGTGGACACGGATTGATTCATTGTGTGACTTCTTTGTTTGGGGGGGGGGTAAGATAAATAAAAAAGAGCCGCGGGGGTTCCTCATGTTTGATTCAGACCGTATGGTTTATGCGAAAACAATTTTCAAAGCGGTTCCAAATCAAAGCTTTTGACAAAGCGGATCGTTTTTCTGCAGGGGTGGCTTGGAAGGGGGGGGGGGTCGTCATTGAGTCTTTGGCATGACTGTGTAGCTGTATGGGTCACGGTGACAAACACATAGTTGACTGTGTGTGTGTGCGTGTGTGTGTGTGTGTTCACAAAAAAATGGGCCCAAAAGAAGGCAGAGAAAGGAGTCGATGCAGTTGCCAGCCAAACAAATCAGTCAGTGGTGGCTCAATAAAGCCAGCAGGTTCTGTTTGTCAGCGTTGCTCCTATTCTGGCTGCTGATGAAGATGACCACGGCCGGGGGGGGAATGGGTGGTAAGGGGGGATGGGGGGAAAAAAAAAAATAGCTCTTCTGGGGAACATCTGTGTCAACCATTGATTGAAAATGCTGCATGGGGCGTTGTCCGAGTCATCTTGGCGAGTAAGTAAGTGTGTGATGGACAGAAATGATCGATGCACGGCGTCCTCGGAACATGTGCAAAGAAGAGATAAAAAAAAAACCCAACAAAAACAACAAAAGATCCAGCCTCCTCCTCTTCGTCCTCCTCTGCTTCTGGCAGTTTGACATTTACATCTAGAAGAAAAGTCAAGAAGAAGTGTTATAATACATCTAAAAGTGTCACAATGCAGGAAAGTGTCATTGTTTTGTCATTCACCTGCTCAGGTAAATGTACTTCCCACTTATAAACATACACATGAATCACTTCATTCATTTGCATCAAGTAAAAAAAAAAAAAAGTCCGGCACAATCATTCTTATTTGTTATACTTTATGCTTATAATGCTAACTTGAGGTCTTTCCTGGTTGTTTATACACACTAAAATAAGTTTTGGTCCCAGAATTGACCCCTGGGGTACGCCACAAGATGTTATATTTGTTTAACCTTTATTTACGGTTAAAAAGGTAAAGTTAAAGCACCAATAATCGTCACGCACACATTAGGTGTGGCAAAAACATTTTCAATCACCCCCTGGGAGGTGAGGGGAGCAGTGAGCAGCAGCGGTGGCCACGCCCAGGAATTATTTTTGGTGATTTAACTCCCAATTCCAACCCTTGATGCTGAGTGCCAAGCAGGGAGGTAATGACTCCCATTTTTATAATCTTTGGTATGACTCGGCCGGGGTTTAAACTCACAACCTACCCATCTCAGGACGGACAATCTAACCACTACGCCACTGAGTAGTTTATCCACAGTAAGGCAATCTATGATTATCATTAAACATAAATAATTATCATATTTACTTTTTTGTGTTATTTTTCATTTGTTTATACTTTGTTTTATACTCAAATATTTTTTTCGAATCAAGTCAGTATATTTGTTCCCTATAAACAATAAATAAATAGATATTAAGTTTGACAACAAATGTATAAAATCTAACAAAATAGGCAGCTTTCTGAAAAAAAGCTACCGTAAATGAGGTTAGTTAAGAAAAAATAATCCCAGTGGGTCGGATAATTTTTATGTTACCGTATTTTCTGGACTAAAGGGTGCACCGAATTATTAGGCGCTTTGCTGATGAGCAGGTCTAGTCAGGTCTATTTTCATACAAAAGGCGCACCTGATTATAAGGCACATTAAAGGGGTCATATTATGATATTTTCATTTTTGTCTACATAACATGTGATGAAGGTTCTTTGCTCAAAATGTTACATAGATGATGTTTTACAGACCATCTTCAAGTAATTTTCTGTCAGTCGCTTCAGGATGCACCGTTTTGTTGGCGGTCTTATTTATGTGCCTCCACTTCTCGTTTTTGTTGTAGCGGTGTAGCGTGCAAGGACGGGAGTGGAAGATGTGTCAAAAAGATGGCGCCAACTGTTTTAATAACATTCAGACTTTACTTCAATCAATAACGGAGCAGCATCTCCTCATCCCGTGAAAAACCGTCCGAGCGGAAACTCTTTAAAAACTAAAGTTCCATGGGTGAATAATGTAAACTCACTACACCGGTATGTTTTAGTGCTTTGACGGCCAGTTTACTGACATATATAAGTAAGAACTTTACAGTACTTTATATTAAAAATGGCAACAGTGCAGGATGAATGTCCCATAACAAGAAGATAGAGAAAAAGAAGAAACCTATCAACTATGGAGTAGCCACGGACTACAAAGGTGGATGGGCGCAAATTTTCAGGACTTATGCAGATCCCAAATACAGATCAGCGGGTACTAGAAGGTAAGAAATGTTGCCTTTGTATAATATTACAAAACAAAACGGCAGATAATATGTCTTACCTTATACACACACCGTAATAATACTCCTATTTTGAAGCACAGTACAATCCATCAAGCGGTGTGGCTTCATACCTCACCAAAGCCCTACTAAAATATTTTGATGGATTTTTGAGCACCATGTGTAATGTTCTATATTCGTAATGGAACATTTTAAGTTTTGGTGTTGTTTATTGGCGTCATATTGCAATCTCCCCGTATCTCTTATGTGTGACTGCCATCATATATCGGTTGGGGACATCTCTACGCTGCTGATCCGCCTCCGCTTGAGATGGTTTCCTGTGGACGGGACTCTCGCTGCTGTCTTGGATCCGCTTCCAACTGAACTCTCGCGGCTGTGTTGGAGCCACTATGGATTGAACTTTCACAGTATCATGTTAGACCCGCTCGACATCCATTGCTTTCGGTCCCCTAGAGGGGGGGGGGGTTGCCCACATCTGAAGTCCTCTCCAAGGTTTCTCATAGTCAGCATTGTCACTGGCGTCCCACTGGATGTGAATTCTCCCTGCCCACTGGGTATGAGTTTTCCTTGCCCTTTTGTGGGTTCTTCCGAGGATGTTGTAGTCGTAATGAATTGTGCAGTCCTTTGAGACCTTTGTGATTTGGGGCTATATAAATAAACATTGATTGATTGAATGATATTCCAGTTGACAGAAATCTCTTATGTGTGACTGCCATCTTATTGGGGTCCACACATATCTCTTATGTGTGGCTGCCATCTACTGGTCACACTTATCATTGCATCATGTACCAAATAAAATAACTTCGAGGTCGGTAAGCACAACCAGAATTATTCTGTACATTTTGAGAAAATAAAAGGATTATAAGCGCCTTATGGTCTGAAAAAAACAATAAATGTACATAATAATTGTCATTAAATTGGAGTTTTTTTCCCCCACAATGACATGGTAAAAATCCTGAGCTGTTTAGCCTTGCTCGGCTGCGGCTGCAGAAGCTCTTGGTAGTAATAGACTTATCCTGCACTACCAAGAGCTAATGCAACAAAATTTCGTTCTTATTTGTACTGTAAAGTTCAAATTTGAATGACAATAAAAAGGAAGTCTTAGTCTAAATGGCACAAAATACAAAAAAATAAATAAAATAAAAACATTTCGTCTCACGTCCTTCCAGCAAGTCTACACTTAGTAGTCATTGCGCAACACGCACATCTTCTAAAAGGACACACCATTACAGCACGATTTATAGTGTAAAAGCCATGAAATAAATGAAATGGGACAGCTTTAGATTGGATTTTGCTTCAGTCCCTTCGGGGGGTTTTCATTGGGAGGGGGGGCGAGAGAAGAAGAACTCCCTCCTCAGCCGGGTGGTAAAACACACTCACACAATCTGGCTAAATGTGCTCTTGTCAGCAATAGACATGCGTCGCCCCGCTGATATGTGACTGAAGGGCTGAGGCCAGAATCAATTCAAATACGCGGGGGTCCTGACTCAGTAACAAGTGGGGTGTGTGTGGGTGTTTCTACCCTTCTTGAGACATGAAGAGGGAAAAGTATCTTCCATATGAGGAGGTGTGCACAAGTGATGACATAAATCATGGTTCCCAATAACATTGCATCTAATAGACAATGTCTTATTTGCACCCCTGCTGGGGACATCTATCAAAATGAGGGTGGTCCCAAAAAGGAGGGATTTTTCAAATTGACTGTGTGTCGCTTTTAAAAGTGCGATATGAAATAACAAGTGTGTGTACAAACTTGAAATGCTCCCCCATCTGGTCAATATATGAAATAACAAGTGTGTGAGTGTTGGCCCTGCGATAAGGTGGCGACTTGTCCAGGGTGTACTCCGCCTACCGCCCGAAACCAGATGAGATAGGCTCCAGCGACCCTCTGTGACTCCAAAAGGGACAAAAGGTAGAAAAATGGATGGATGGATGTACAAATTTGAACTGCTCCCCCTCTGGTAGACATATAAAATAACAAGTGTCTGTAACAATAGGAAGTGCTCCCCCTCTGGTCAACATATGTAATAATAAGTGTTTGTACAAATTTGAAGTGCTCCACCTCAGGCCAACATATGAAATAACAAGTGTGTGAGTGTTGGCTCTGCGATAAGGTGGTGATTTGTCCAGGGTGTACTCCGCCTACCGCCTGAAAGCAGCTGAGATAGGCTACAGCGACCCTCTGTGACTCCAAAAGGGACAAACGGTAGAAAAATGGATGGATGGATGTACAAATTTGAAGTGCTTACCCTCTGGTCAACATATGAAATAACAAGTGTATGTAACAATAGGAAGTGCTACCCCTGTGGTCAACATATGTAAAAATAAGTGTTTGTACAAATTTGAAGTGCTCCACCTCAGGCCAACATATGAAATAACAAGTGTGTGAGTGCTGGCTCTGCGATAAGGTGGCGATTTTTCCAGGGTGTACTCCGTCTACCGCCCGAAAGCAGCTGAGATAGGCTACAGCGACCCTCTGTGACTCCAAAAGGGACAAAAGGTAGAAAAATGGATGGATGGATGGATGTACAAATTTGAAGTGCTTCCCCTCTGGTCAACATATGAAATAACAAGTGTATGTAACAATAGGAAATGCTACCCCTGTGGTCAATAAATGTAATAATAAGTGTTTGTACAAATTTGAAGTGCTCCAACCTCAGGCCAACATATGAAACAACAAGTGTGTGAGTGTTGGCTCTGCGATAAGGTGGCGATTTGTCCAGGGTGTACTCCGTTTACCGCCTGAAAGCAGCTGAGAGAGGCTACAGCGACCCTCTGTGACTCCAAAAGGGACAAAAGGTAGAAAATGGATGGATGGATGTACAAATTTGAACTGCTCCCCCTCTGGTAGACATATAAAATAACAAGTGTCTGTAACAATAGGAAGTGCTCCCCCTCTGGTCAACATATGTAATAACAAGTGTTTGTACAAATTTGAAGTGGTCCACCTCAGGCCAACATATGAAATAACAAGTGTGTGTACAAATTTGAAGTGCTCCCCCTCTGGTCAACATATGAAATAACAAGTGTGTGTACAAATTTGAAGTGCTCCCCCTCTGGTCGATATATGTAGTAACAAGTCTGTGTAAGAAATTGAAATGCGTCCCTTTTGGCCAAAATTAATACAAATGATTAAATAAATATGTACATAGAGAAATACTGTAATAACTTGAAGTCAATAATAAATAATTCTTTTTTTTTTTTTTTTTTTACTAAAAGCAGTCTTTCTCAGTGTGTCAACTTTTTCTCATAAAATTGGGAAACACTTCTCTTATTCTTTTTGCATCTGTAATATTGCAATATTTTCTCGTGAAATTATTACTTCTTTATGTGAATTACTTTTTAATGCAAAATGGTGGCATTTCTCACATACAATTCTGACTTTTATCACAACATTGCCAAATTTTTTTGTTGTTCTTGTACAATAGTGACATTTTTGAGTTAAATCATGACTTTTGTCATGCCTATGATTTTATGATTTTTAAGTTTTCTTATAAAATTGTGACTTTTGTCAAGTAAAATTACGACTCTTTTCATAAAATTGCCAAAATTGTAAGCCTTTCTGGTGTTATTGAGTAAAATTCCAACTTCTATCATAGTATTGCCCATGATATTTTTCTTGTAAAGTTTTGACTTTTATTATAATACTGCCAAAAGTCAAAGTTTTTCTTTGGAAATTGTGACTTTTCTCTTGTGTAATTCCAGGTGGCTACTTGTCCAGGGTGTACCCCGCCTACCGCCAGAAAGCATCTGAGATAGGCTCCAGCGACACCTCGCGACCCCAAAAGGGACGAACGGTAGAAAAATGGGTGGATGGATGGACACATTTGAAGTGCTCCCCCTCTGTTCAACATATGAAATAGCAAATGTGTGTACAAATTTGAAGTGCTCCCCCTTTGTTCAACATATAAAATAACAAGTGTCTGTAACAATCGGAAGTGCTCCCCCTCTGGTCAACATATGAAATAACAAGTGTGTGTACAAATTTGAAGTGCTCCCCCTTTGTTCAACATATAAAATAACAAGTGTCTGTAACAATAGGAAGTGCTCCCCCTCTGGTCAACATATGTAATAACAAGTGTGTGTAAGAAATTGAAATGCGTCCCTTTTGGCCCAAATTAATACAAATGATTAAATAAATATGTACATAGAGAAATAATGTAATAACTTGAAGTCAATAATGAATAGTTCCTTTATTTTTTTTTATTTTTTATTTTTTACTAAAAGCAGTATTTCTCATAGTGTGTCAACTTTTTTCCTATAAAATTGAAAACAATTTTTCGTATTCTCTTTTCTTCTGTAATATTACAATATTTTCTCGTGAAATTATTACTTCTTTATGTGAATTACTTTTTAATGCAAAATGGTGGCATTTCTCATAAACAATTCTGACTTTTATCACAATATTGCCAATTTTTTTTGTTGTTCTTGTATAATAGTGACATTTTTGAGTTAAATCATGACTTTTGTCATGCCTATGATTTTTAGGTTTTCTTCTAAAATTGTGACTTTGGTCAAGTAAAATTACGACTCTTTTCATAAAATTGCCAAAATTGCAAGCCTTTCTGGTAAAATTGCGACTGTTATTGAGTAAAATTCCAACTTTTATCATAATATTGCCCATGATATTTTTTTGTAAAATTTTGACTCGCGTTGAGTAAAATTATGACTTTTATTATAATACTGCCAACATTCTAAGTTTTTCTTGGGAAATTGTGACTTTTCTCTTGTGTAATTCCAGGTGGCGACTTGTCTAGGGTGTACCCCGCCTACCGCCAGAAAGCAGCAGAGATAGGCTCCAGCGACACCTCGCGACCCCAAAAGGGACAAACGGTAGAAAAATGGGTGGATGGATGGACAAATTTGAAGTGCTCCCCCTCTGTTCAACATATGAAATAACAAGTGTGTGTACAAATTTGAAGTGCTCCCCCTTTGTTCAACATATACAATAATAAGTGTCTGTAACAATAGGAAGTGCTCCCCCTCTGGTCAACATATGAAATAACAAGTGTGTGTACAAATTTGAAGTGCTCTCCCTTTGTTCAACATATAAAATAACAAGTGTCTGTAACAATAGGAAGTGCTCCCCCTCTGGTTAACATATGTAATAACAAGTGTGTGTAGGAAATTGAAATGCGTCCCTTTTGGCCCAAATTTATACAAATGATTAAATAAATATGTATATAGAGAAATACTGTAATAACTTGAAGTCAATAATGAACAGTTCCTTTATTTTTTTTATTTTTTTTAATTTTTTACTAAAAGCAGTATTTCTCATATTGTGTCAACTTTTTTCCTATAAAATTGAAAACAATTTTTCATATTCTCTTTTCTTCTGTAATATTACAATATTTTCTCGTGAAATTATTACTTCTTTATGTGAATTACTTTTTAATGCAAAATGGTGGCATTTCTCATATACAATTCTGACTTTTATCACAATATTGCCAATTTTTTTTGTTGTTCTTGTATAATAGTGACCTTTTTGAGTTAAATCATGACTTTTGTCATGCCTATGATTTTTAGGTTTTCTTATAAAATTGTGACTTTTGTCAAGTAAAATTACGACTCTTTTCATAAAATTGCCAAAATTGCAAGCCTTTCTGGTAAAATTGCGACTGTTATTGAGTAAAATTCCAACTTTTATCATAATATTGCCCATGATATTTTTTTGTAAAATTTTGACTCGCGTTTAGTAAAATTATGACTTTTATTATAATACTGCCAAAATTCAAAGTTTTTCTTGGGAAATTGTAACTTTTCTCTTGTGTAATTCCAACTCATTTTTCACAACAAGCATTTTTTATATTTGCATAGTATGTATATATTATTCATCTTGTAAATACTAATATTTATATATCTAGAAAGGGTGGTCCTAAAGAGATAGGCCTTTTTCGGAGGTCTCAAGAAGGTAACAAATACAAGGAAGAGTGTGTGTGTGTGCGTGTGTGTGTACTTACTACATGAACAGCAGCAGCATGCCTAACAGCAAAGGCGAGAAGAAGGTGAAGAGCCTGGCAGCTCTGCCCACTGGAGGTTCGGCCTTCTGTGGTGCGTTGGACGACGGTATTGGCGAAGTCTTAGTCTCTGCGGGGAAGACACATCACACCATTTTCAGCAATTGTATCCTCCTAAATTAGGCCTGGGCAATCATTTTGACTCGGGGGGTAATTTAGAGTCCAATCATTGAAATACTTTGTATAGTTGAAGACTTACAGTCATTAGAAAACATCACTGCACATCATAATGGCAGCTACAGTTTACATCAGTGGTCCCCAACCGCGGGCCGGAAGAATTTTTTATTAATTTTTATAAAGCCTCCTTATGGCTTAAAGACCTTATGATATATTTAGATCTGGAAAAAATAAAGTTCAATCTTAGGGGGGCACCTGAGAAGTTTTATTTTGTTTGGGGCTGTATGGTTGACTACATAGCCAAATTAAAGACGCTACAGGATACATGTAATTCACCTTTCATAAACCAGCTTCTTTTTATTTATTTTTTTATATTTATTCCTGGTGTATATTTACTATCTGCCTATGTTGAGAAGAAAGTGATGTACTAATTATTTTCCATTTGTGACTGTACCTTTAACTTATGTAGGACCTGGGGGGAGGGGGGTTTATGTGTGTATGGGGTATGGGTTGGGTTGCTGTTCTTAGAAGTGGGTGGGAAAAAAGGGAGAAAATGTGTTGACTGTTTTATTGTACATTGTAATACCTGTCAAATTCAATAAAAAAAATATATTTAAAAAAAAATAAAAATAAACATAAAATAAAAACATTTGTTTTTTTAAATTTATTAAATCAACATAAAAAACACAATATACACTTAAAATTAGTGCACCAAGCACAAAAACCTCCCTTTTTCATGACAAAAACGCCCTTTTTTCATAACAAAGAAAAAAAAAAAAAGAAAAAAAAAGGACATCCACCCACCTCCCCACCTGGGCCGCGGGACAAATTATTAAGCGTTGACCGGTCCGCGGATACAAAAAGGTTGGGGACCACTGCTTTAAATCTTAAATATCTAAACAAATATTTTTGCACACACACACACGCGCGCGCACGCACACAAACACCCATATATATATATATATATATAAATGTCTGATTGAATGCTAAAAATGTTATGACAGACCGCCTCAAAAAAACCGAGTGGAATTTTTATTTTTTTACTGAATGAGACACCTAGAATGTACATGGAAATAAAGAATTTACAATATTAACTATGAATGATAAAACACTGAAAAATTAACAACATATAAACGTCACCCCCCCTTTACATCCATATATTTTACAATCAAGCAAAACGCAATAGAAATGCAACAAACACAGCAAAATATGAACATGAAGGGTGAAAAAACAAACAAAAAAAAAAAAACACCTACAATCTGATATATGTGATGTATCACTAAGATGTAGAACTTTGTCGTAAAAATCTCCTTCCACGTTTGTCCCTGACACCCACATTTCAGGCTCTGGAAACACTCTGTGGAAACCATCCCCAACCACACTGCTTGGTGCCTCGTCTGAGCTGCTGTGACTTAAATTACCATGGTAAATAATTACATTACCATAGCAACTAGTATATCATGGAAAAATGCAGACTCCAAGCATTGAAATACTTTGTATAGTTGAAGACTTACAGTCATTAGAAAACATCACTGCACATCATAATGGCAGCTACACTTTACATCTTAAATATCTAAACAAATATTTTTGCACACTCACACACGCACACACACACACACAAGGATCTAGACATCCAAAACATAGTTTTGACGACCGGACACTGGGAAGTGCTCAGAATGGCGGGCCGAGGCAAATAGAAAGGAAAATGCATGGCGCAGCAAAATCAATTGTAATCTGCAAGAACAGTCAATAGGAGACTTGTGGAGGCAGTTATATGAAGTGAACTGGACACCAAAAATCATATTCGTTGGGAGGCTGCCCAGACAGGACTGAAGTACTAAAGTCGCAGGTTGCACTATCTGGATTTGGAATTCAAACCACATTGTCAGAAGAAAGATGCACGGAAAGTTGTCAAAAGTTGAGTTCGGGGATTTTGTTTGTTTATGTCATTGTTTTTAATCTTGTTTTGTCAAAGTTACACATTTCAGAAAAAAAATACCCCTGTTGTGCAAAAAATAAATGTGGGGTTTCCAGAAAGATATAAGACAGTAAGATGGGCCACTGTCAGGCTTGTTACTGACCATGAATTGATTACCGACTTAAACAAGTTGAAAACTTATTGGGGTGTTACCATTTAGTGGTCAATTGTACGGAAAATGTACTGTACTGTGCAATCTACTAATAAAAGTTTCAATCAATCAATGGATCCAACACTTTGGTTGTGTTCATTTCCTGTCAGCGCTCTTATTTTGGTTGCATTTCCTGCATGTCTCCCAGAGTGCTTATTTCCCTAACCTGTCCCCGATTGGCAGGCTGGCACACCTGGTTGCAGTTGCCAATCATTCTACTATTAAGCCTGCCTCGCCCTCCAGTAAGGGCTCGGTGATTGCATCCTATATCTTGTAACCTGTTATCCTATTTCCTGGTTCCCGTTGCCTGTTTCCTGGTTCTTGTTTTCCCTGCATGTGCACGTACCAGGTTAATTATTTTGTTTTTTGACATTAAAGTCATGTTTTCCTGCCATCTCTGCATTTTGGGGTTGAAAACCGACGCCAGCCACATTCGTTGCAGCTCATAGCTCTAACCACTATGGAAAGGCACTGAATCCCGTATTTTTTTGGCACCGGTCAAATCCTGCCGGTCCTAACGGGCACGTACAATCCAACGTCGCCATGTTTTGGCACCTGGGTTGCGCCTCAAGTCATGCCCTGTTGCTGACTTTGCCCTTTGGCATGCTAGCAGCACTAAGGGGCCAAACTACCTCAAGTAAAGTTGCAATTTTCAATGCCAACAAAGTAATCGACAAAAAAAAAAAACGCTCCAACTTAAGTTAGGTAAGGTATTACTTTTCCAAAACTGTGCTAGCTTGATGGTAATATACAAAACCAGTGAAGTTGTCACGTTGTGTAAATGGTAAATAAAAACATAATACGATAATTTACAAATCCTTTATGACTTATATTCATTTCAATAGACTGCAAAGACAAAATGCTTAACGTCCGAACTGGAAAACGTAGTTATTTTTTTGCAAATATTAGCTCATTTGGAATTTGATGCCTGCAACATGTTTCAAAAAAGCTGGCACAAGAGGCAAAAAAGACTGAAAAAGTTAAGGAATGCTCATCAAACACTTATGTGGTATATCCCACAGGTGAACAGGCTAATTGGGAACAGGTGGGTTCCATGATTGGGTATAAAAGCAGCTTCAATGAAATGCTCACTACTTTGTCAACAAATGCGTGAGCAATCTGTCCAACTGTTTAACATTTCTCAACGAGCAAAGGCAAGGAATTTAGGGATTTCACCATCTACGGTCTGTTATATCATCAAAATGTTCGGAAAATCTGGAGAAATCACTGCACGTATGCGGCAAGGCTGGAAACCAACATTGAATGCCAGTAACCTTCGATCCCTCAGACTGCACTGCATCAAAAAGCGACATCGGTGTGTAAAGGATATCACCACATGGGCTCAGGAATAAAACGTGCCAACTTCACTGGTTTTGGGGTTTCTTTTAATAGGACTCCTTCAAAGGTGATCTTTGATGACGCGTTTGGCATCTGCACACCTTGGACCACAAACCCATGAGGTCAGGTGTCTCACACACGCTAAGGAGAAACGGGTGAAGCGGTAGAATGGCTGACTGGTAAATGACAAGATTGCTGCTTCAGTCCCCAGCGGACATGAAGTGTCCTGACGCGTATGAATGGATGATTGTGTGACAAAGGAAGATGCAAACAGATGCATCATTGTGTGTGTTTTTCATCTTGCATCATTGTTTTTGATACAGTCCAATTGAAGAACTGAACCATGCAATTAAATTAAGCCCTGTAGTGCTTTTGCCTCACTAACGAGTTATGGAAGTGGCAATCAAAGTGCATGCCAAAGTGGATCTTTGCAGCTTCCTGCTCTTTGAACTGAATAATGATCAACATCAACTGCTGATACTTTGTATGCTTTTCAAACATGTCTTTTTAAGCCTCATTTGAAGGAGACCTGTGATGAATCTCCTCTTTTCTGACTTACACTGCGTCCAGAAACTATTCCGTTTTTTGAAAGAGCTTTTTGAAACGTATTAAAAAAACTAAAAAGGATTCACGGTCTTTTCTTCAATAGAATAGACTAGAGTATTGTTGTCATTATTACAGTGAACAGGTTCAAAGAACAACACAATTGGAGCAGATCCTAAAAAAGGAAGATATATATCTACATATATATATACATCCACATACATACACATATATACATTTACACACACACACACATATATATATATATATATATATATATATATATATATATATATATATATATATATATATATATATACTGTATACACATATATGTATATATATAATATATAAATATATTATATATATATATATATATCTTGAAGCTCTCTCTCTCTCTCTCCCTCCCCTTCTGTTTCTCTCTCCCTCTCTCTCGCTCTCTCTCTCCATCTCTCTCTCTCACTATATAATATATATATACATATATGTAAATATATACATATACACATTTACATATATACATATACACATATATACATATTTACACATATACACATTTATTCATATATATATATATATATATATATACATATATATATATATATATATATATATATATATATATATATATATATATATACATATGTATACATAGATATAGTTTATATATTTACATATACAGACATACATATACACAGCTATATATATATATATATATATATATATATATATATATATATATACATATATATATATACATGTACACACACATATATATATGTACATATATATATACATATATATGCATATGTATACATACATATACATACATACATATATATAGATAAAACATGAGGTGGCGACTTGTCCAGGGTGTACACCGCCTTCCGCCCAATTGTAGCTGAGATAGGCGCCAGCGCCCCCCGTGACCCCAAAAGGGAATAAGCGGTAGAAAATGGATGGATGGATGTATGCATGTGTGTGTATATATATATTTTATATATATATATATATATATATATATATATGCACATCTTCCAATTGTTTTTTACCTGTAGAATCCATCCATCCATCCATTTCCTACCGCTTGTCTGTCTTCAAAAAAAATAAAAAAATAAAAATAAATACATGTGCTTGTCTTACATATTGATTGTGAATGATAGGCAAAATTCCAAATAAAGTGCAGTTCCCCTTTAATATTCATCAAAAAGAGCCCTAATGACCAATTAATAAAAGAAATCATTTTGGGTCGAATGAAAAGAGGAAATAATTCCTCCCTGCCTCCAATTAAAGAGTGTCGTGGAGCAACAGCGCGTCAGGAGGTGGCGGCGTGAATTAGCCAGGTGTGAAATGAGGAGCGCTAACGAGAGCGAGAGCCACTCTTACAAAATAAACTTCCTGCCTTGCCTGCAGCAAAAAGCTCTTCTGAGTGGCGAGGGTGACAAACACGATGCATAGATAATGAGACGGCGGTTATGGCGTTGACACGGATTTAACACGCCAGTGAAGAGAGGAGCGCTGATGATCCACCGTGTGGAGGAAATGAGTCTCTAGAAGAAAAGACTCAGATTCATAAAGCGTATGCATGAAGGGGAAATAAATGAGAAAGGCTTTAATCCTCTGTATTTATGGTGACAATGAGCCTCAAAATCACAGTGGGGGATCTGCAATTATCCTGAGTCTCCCAGTGAGCCTTTTAAATCTCAAATTATGCTAATCTGTCCAACAAATAAATGATAGCTAAGTCAACACTTGTCAGTCAAGGCTAATTTTGGAGTTTTACCAAACAACAAGGATGCCGCTTTAACACAAGGCAGAGATTTTATTTTAAAAAATAATATTTTTGGCCACAGCAACATTACACACAAAGTCGTCAGTAACTAGAAGAGGCAATTTCTGGAGGAATTGCGTGTGAATGCTCCAATGGAACTGAAATGCTAACAGAATGTAGTATGAACGTAAGAATAGTTTGAATGTGGGAATGCTTTGAATGCTGAAGAGTTTGAATTTCCCTGGAAAACCGGAATTTGAAAGTGTAAGTTTGAATGTCCGGGATGAGTGGAATGGGTTAATGTTGGAATGGTTGGAAAAGGTTGAAAAATGTGTATATTGTGCAACTTGGAAAAAAATGTGCCATTAATTTCAATGGGGAATTCCTGGAAATTTGGGAATTTTGGGAAAAGTGGAATTTAAAAAAAATAAATTAAAAGCATGAATGTTCTGAATGAGCTGTTTTGGTTGGTGTTGGAATTGTTTGTATTGTTCAAGACATGTTGAAGTTATAAATGGTATTAGGGAATTTCAGGAAAATCTGAATTTTTTTTGAAAATGGTATAACTTGAATGGTCTAAATGAGTTGAAGAGGTTGGTGTTGGAATTTTTCAAATCGGTGGAGAAATGATGAAGTTGTAACATGTTGAGTTGAGAAATGGTGTTACAAAATTCCTGGAAATTTGGAAAAACTGTGAATTTTTCCAGTTGGAAAAACAACTTTGTTAATTGTCCTGATTAAGAGGAATGTTTTGATGGTGGTAACGGATGAAATGCGTTAAAAAATGTGGAAGGAGTAGTCGCCAGAAAAAAAAAAAAGGGTTGAAATAGGGCTTTGGAAAACCTGGAAATGTGGAAAATCCCAGATTTTTTTTTGTACTTGGAAAAAGGGTAATTAGACTTTCCAAAATGGTGACATGTGTTGAAGGTGGAATGGTTTAGAAAGGTTGAAACATGTGGGATTGTGCAACTTGGGAAAAATATCCCGTTAATTTCAATGGGAAATTCCTGGTAATTTGGGAATTTTGGGAAAAGTGGAATTTAAAAAAAATAAATTAAAAGCATGAATGTCCTGAATGAGCTGTTTTGGTTGGTGTTGGAATTGTTTGTATCGTTCAAGACATGTTGAAGTTATAAATGGTATTAGGGAATTTCAGGAAAATCGGGATTTTTTTTGAAAATGGTAAAACTTGAATGTCTAAATGAGTTGAAGAGGTTGGTGTTGGAATTTTTCAAATCGGTGGAGAAATGATGAAGTTGTAACATGTTGAGTTGAGAAATGGTGTTACAAAATTCCTGGAAATTTGGAAAAACTGTGAATTTTTCCAGTTGGAAAAACAACTTTGTTAATTGTCCTGATTAAGAGGAATGTTTTGATGGTGGTAACGGATGAAATGCGTTAAAAAATGTGGAAGGAGTAGTCGCCAGAAAAAAAAAAAAGGGTTGAAATAGGGCTTTGGAAAACCTGGAAATGTGGAAAATCCCAGATTTTTTTTTGTACTTGGAAAAAGGGTAATTAGACTTTCCAAAATGGTGACATGTGTTGAAGGTGGAATGGTTTAGAAAGGTTGAAACATGTGGGATTGTGCAACTTGGGAAAAATATCCCGTTAATTTCAATGGGAAATTCCTGGTAATTTGGGAATTTTGGGAAAAGTGGAATTTAAAAAAAATAAATTAAAAGCATGAATGTCCTGAATGAGCTGTTTTGGTTGGTGTTGGAATTGTTTGTATCGTTCAAGACATGTTGAAGTTATAAATGGTATTAGGGAATTTCAGGAAAATCGGGATTTTTTTTGAAAATGGTAAAACTTGAATGTCTAAATGAGTTGAAGAGGTTGGTGTTGGAATTTTTCAAATCGGTGGAGAAATGATGAAGTTGTAACATGTTGAGTTGAGAAATAGTGTTACAAAATTCCTGGAACTTTGGAAAAACTGTGAATTTTTCCAGTTGGAAAAACAACTCTGTTAATTGTCCTGATTAAGAGGAATGTTTTGATGGTGGTTAAAAAATGTGGAAGGAGTAGTCGCCAGAAAAAAAAAAAAGGGTTGAAATAGGGCTTTGGAAAACCAGGAAATGTGGAAAATCCCAGATTTTTTTTTTGTACTTGGAAAAAGGGTAATTAGACTTTCCAAAATGGTGAAATGTGTTGAAGGTGGAATGGTTTAAAAAGGTTGAAACATGTGGGATTGTGCAACTTGGGAAAAATATCCCGTTAATTTCAATGGGAAATTCCTGGAAATTTGGGAAAATTGGGATTTTTTTTAAAAAATGGTAAAAAAACCCAACTTGAATGTTCTGAATGAGTTGGAATGGTTAGTGTTTTTTTTTTTTCAAATCGGTGGAGAAATGTTGACGTTGCAACATTTTGAGTTGAGAAATGGTGTTACGGAATTCCTGGAATTTTGGAAAAACTGTGAATTTCTCCTGTTCAAAAAACAACTTTGTTAATTGTCCTGATTAACAGGGATGTTTTGACCGTGGAAAGGTTGAAATGCATTGGAAAATGTGGAAGGAGTACTCACCAAAAAAGGGTTGGAAATATGGCTTTGGAAAACCAGGAATTCTGGAAAATCCTGGAAAAATTTTTTTTCTTGTAAAAAGGGTAGTTTGAATTTCCAGAATGGTGAAATGTGTTGAAGGTGGAATGGTTTGAATAGGTTGAAAAATGTGGGATTTGTGCAAGTTGGAAAAAATGTCCGGTTAATTTCAATGGGCAATTCCTGGAAATTTGGGAATTTTGGAAAAATTGGGAAAAATTGGTAAAAAAAAACAAAAAAACTTGAATGTTCCGAATGAGTTGGAATGGTTGGTGTTTTTTTTTTCTAATCGGTGGAGAAATGTTGAAGTTGCAACATGTTGAGTTGAGAAATGGTATTGCGAAATTCCTGGAATTTTGGAAAAACTGTGAATTTCTCCAGTTCAAAAAACAACTTTGTTAATTGTCCTGATTAAGAAGAATGTTTTGACCGTGGAACGGTTGAAATGCATTGGAAAATGTGGAAGGAGTAATCACCAAAAAAGGGGTGGAAATATGGCTTTGGAAAACCAGGAATTCTGGAAAATCCCGGAAAAAAAATGTTTCTTGTAAAAAGGGTAGTTTGAATATCCAGAATGGTGAAATGTGTTGAAGGTGGAATGGTTTGAAAAGGTTGAAAAATGTGGGAATTGTGCAAGTTGGAAAAAATGTCCCGTTAATTTCAATGGGAAATTCCTTGACTTTTGGGAATTTTGGGAGAATTGGGATTTTTTTTTTTGAAAGTGGTAAAAAAAAATTGAATGTTCTGAATGAGTTGAAATGGTTGGTGTCGGAATTTTTCAAATCGGTGGAGAAATGGTATTAGGGAATTCATGGAATTTCAGGGAAAGTGGGAATTTTTCCAGTTCAAACATTTTTTTTGTTGTTAATTTTCCAATTGTTAGGAATGTTTTGACGGGGGAAAGGTTGAAATGCGTTGGAAAATGTGGAAACATTATTTGCCAAAAAAGGGGTGGAAATAAGGCTTTGGAAAACCAGGAATTATGGAAAATCCTGGACATTTTACTTTACTTGGAAAAAGGGTAGTTTGAATTTCCAGAATGGTGAAATGTGTTGAAGGTGGAATGGAATTTTGCAACTTGGACAAAATGGCCTGTTAATTTCAATGGGAAATTCCTGGAAATTTTGGGAAGATTAGATTTTTTGGGGGAAAATGGTGTATAAAAACTTGAATGTTCTGAATGAGTTGAAATGGTTGGTGTCGGAATTTTTCAAATCGGTGGAGAATTGTTGAAGTTCTAACATGTTCAGTTGAAAAATGGTGTTACGGAATTCCCGGAATTTCAGGAAAAGTGGGAATTTTTCCAGTTCAAAAAACAAATTTGTTAAATTTCCAATTAAGAGGAATGTTTTGACGGTGGAAAGGTTGAAATTCGTTGGAAAATGTGGAAAGATTAGTCGCCAAAAAGGGGTGGAAATAAGGCTTTGGAAAACCAGGAATTATGGAAAATTTTATTTTACCTGGAAAAAGGGTAATTTGAATTTCCAGAATGGTGAAATGTGTTGAAGGTGGAATGGTTTGAAAAAGTTGAAACACGTGTAAATTTTGCAATGGTAATAAAAACTTGAATGTTCTTAATGAGTTGAAATGGTTGGTGTTGGAATTTTTCAAATCGGTGGAGAAATGTTGAAGTAGTAACACGGTGAGTTGAGAAATGGTATTAGGGAATTCCTGGAAAACTGGGATTTTTTTGTGGGGGTGGGGGTGCGGGTTACACCCTGGAAAAGTCGCCACCTCATGGCAAGACCAACACAGATAGACTGAACCGGTACTTTTCAAACAGGGTATAGTACCGTGTTTGATTCACTAGTACTGCAATACTATGCTAGTACTGGTATACCGTACAGCCCTACTTCCAAGTGACATTTTTCTGAGCAGGCATTTGGTATCAGTGCTCCTCGCTTGTCTGTTTATTTCCATTCCAGGTAGCAAAGTAGCTGACAAGAAATAGGAGACTTTCTGCCTGACTGACGGCGTGAGGCACGGAGGACGTTTGCAAGCCGCCACCAGACTGCTTCCTCCATTAATGGCTGAGCAATGATCCCATCACTGAGGACCAGACTTCATCCGTCTGTCAGGGCGCCCTCCCTTTTTTGATGTGAAATGAGAAGCGAAACACGCCAGCATCACTTTGTCCCCGTGGGGTGTGGGTGGCACGCTCTTTCAAACTAAAGAATACAACCAAATAAAGTTAGGTTCAAGTCTGGTCTGCTGCAGGAAACTAGGAAAGGAAATTGAAGCAGTGTTGTTGTTATCAGTCAATATGTCATGGGGAAGACTTTTGTTAGCAAACATTCCTTTAACTTTGATTACTTCCTGTTTATTGGTGTGGAAGGCAGCTGCCAATCAGATCATTAGTTTCCCTGCGGTGGCACTAGCTACAGTCCTGGTCAAAAGTGTACATACGCTTGTAAAGAACATCCTGTCATGGCTGTCTTTAGTTTCCAATCATTTCTACAACTCTTATTTATTTATGATAGAGTGATTGGTTGTGTTGGTCACATATAGAGATGTCCGATAATATCAGACTGCCCATATTATCGGCCGATAAATGCTTTAAAATGTAATATCGGAAATTATCAGTATCGGTTTCAAAATGATCAGTATCGGTTTCAAAAAGTAAAATGTATGACTTTTTAAAAGGCCGCCGTGTACACGGATGTCGAGAGAAGTACAGAGCAACAATAAACCTTAAAGGCTTTTCACACACACAAGTGAATGCAAGGCATACTTGGTCAACAGCCATACAGGTCACACTGAGGGTGGCCGTATAAACAACTTTAACACTGTTACAAATATGCGCCACGCTGTGAACCCACACCAAAATGGTAAACGGGTTATACTTGTATAACGCTTTTTTTTAACATTTTATAAGGAACTCAAAGCGCTTTGACACTATTTCCACATTCACCCATTCACACACACATTCACACACTGACGGCGGGAGCTGCCATGCAAGGCGCTAACCAGGGCCCATCTGGAGACAGGGTGAAGTGTCTTGCTCAAGGACACAACGGACGTGACCAGGATGGTAGAATCAATCAATAAATCAATGTTTACTTATATAGCCCTAAATCACTAGTGTCTCAAAGGGCTGCACAAACCAGTACGACATCCTCGGTAGGCCCACATAAGGGCAAGGAAAACTCACACCCAGTGGGACGTCGGTGACAATGATGACTATGAGAACCTTGGAGAGGAGGAAAGCAATGGAAGTCGAGCGGGTCTAATGTGATCCTGTGAAAGTTCAATCCATAATGGATCCAACACAGTCGCGAGAGTCCAGTCCAAAGCGGATCCGACACAGCAGTGAGAGTCCCGTTCACAGCGGAGCCAGCAGGAAACCATTCCAAGCGGAGGCGGATCAGCAGCGCAGAGATGTCTCCAGCCGATACCCAGGCAAGGGACCGGACCCCCTCCACAAGGGAGAGTGGGACATAGAAGAAAAAGAAAAGAAACGGCAGATCAACTGGTCTAAAAAGGGAGTCTATTTAAAGGCTAGAGTATACAAATGAGTTTTAAGGTGAGACTTAAATGCTTCTACTGAGGTGGCATCTCGAACTGTTACCGGGAGGGCATTCCAGAGTACTGGAGCCCGAAATGAAAAGTTGGGGATTGAACCAGGAACCCTCGGGTTGCTAGCACAGCCACTCTCCCAACCGCGCCACGCTGTCCAAACAAGAACGACAAACACATTTCGGGAGAACATCTGCACCGTAACACAACAGAACAGATACCCAGAACCCCTTGCAGCACTAACTTTTCCAGGACGCTACAATGTGCATGGAGGGCCCTGAACGGTATGTCAAGAGTGTGGTGCTGGAATCTTAAGCTGAGTCAATTCCACGCCACAGTGAAGTCTGTGCTTACTGTATGGCTGCGAAAGCTGGAAAAAACAATGTGAAGTGAGGTGAATTATATTTATATAGCACTTTTCTCTGGTGACTCAAAGTGCTTTATATAGTGAAACCCAAAATCTATGCTACATTTAAAGCAGTGTGGGTGGCACTGGGAGCGGGTGGGTGAAGTGTCTTGCCCAAGGACACAACGCCAGGACTAGAATGGGAGAAGCGGGGATTGAACCTGGAATCCTCAAGTTGCTGGCATGGCCGCTCTACCCAACCCTAACCACGCTGCCCCAACAATGACAATAACATATAATAATACTAATACTGATAATAATGATGATAATAATAGTAACAACAATAATATTAATATTATTATTATAATAATAAGTAGTGTGTACCCTGCCTTGCACCAGAGTGAAGCTGGGATAGGCTCCAGCACCTCTGCAACCTCAAAAGGGACAAGCGGTAGAAAATGGAAGGAAGGATAACATGGCATATTTTTCATCACATAAACAATTATGTAACATGATTTAAAACACTTTTTAGTGCAATGGTTCAACGTTTCTTTGTTCTCATCTCCACAAAATGAACACAATAATCGCCGTCACAACAAACTTTTCCTGAATATCAGATCGATGGCACCTGCACGGATCCATCCTCTAAAATGCAGCAGTTGCAAAGAAGAATGTGGATTCTGTGACAATGTTCATCGATAGTCAGAGAGATAAAACAAAAAGAATAACGATGTGAGAAGCATCAGCTGGGAGGAGAAGAAGCATGACGAGAATCCTGATGACTTTTTCTTCTTCTTTCCCATGCAGGGAACACCAGTGCTCACACAATGTGTCTAATGTGTGTGTGTGTGTGTGTGTGTGTGTGTTCTTGTACTTCCACTCTTCTTGGGACATGAAGAAGGAAAAGTATCTTCCATATGAGGAGGTGTGAACAAGTGATGACATAAATGATGGTCCCAATAACATTGCATCTAAAAGACAATGTCTCATTTGCACCCCTGCTGGTGACATCTATCAAAATGAGGGTGGTCCCGAAAAGGAGGGATTTTTCAAATTGACTGTGTCGGTTTTAAAAGTGTTCCCCCTCTGGTCAACATATGAAATAACAAGTTTGTGTAAGAAATTGAAATGCATCCCCTTTGGCCAAAATTAATTAAAACATTTAAATAAATATGTATATAAAGACAATCTGTAATAACTTGAAGTAGATAATGAAGACTAAAAACCAATTACGGACAAAAAAATAAAATAAATTAAAAAATATCAAAAATCAGTCTTATTCTCACAATGTGTCTACTTTTTTCTTCTATTTTTTTCTGTTTGTTTAATATTGCAATATGTTCTCGAAAAATTATTATTTTTTTATGTAAAATTATTACTTCTTAATGCAAAATGGTGACACGTGTCGTATAAAATTCGGACTTTTATCACAATATTGCTAATTTTCAATCTTTTTTTTTTTAAGTAAAATTTTGCCAAGTGAAATTCCAAATATTGTTATAAAACCAAAATGTTAAAGTTTTCTTATAGAAACTTTTTATTTTGTTGAGTAAAATTACAACTTTTTTCATTAAATTGCCAAAATGTTTAAGCTTTTCTTGTAAAATTGCGACTGTTATTGAGTAAAATTCCAGCTTTTATCATAATATTGCGCCAATGATCACTTTTTCTTATAAAAGTTTGACTCGTGTTGAGTAAAATTACGACTTTTGTCATCATTTTGCCAAGTGAAATTTCAAATATTATTATAATATTGCCAACATCTTAAAGTTTTCTTATGAAATGTCTTATTTTGTCAAGTAAAATTAAGACTCTTTTCATAAAATTTCCAACAGTTGAAGCTTTTCTTGTAAAATTGCGACTCTTATTGAGTACAATCACAGCTTTTATCATACTATTGCACAAATGATCAGTTTTTCTGATACAATTTTGACTTGCGTTGAGTAAAATTACGACATATATTATAGTTTTGCCAACATTTTAAGTTTTTCTTGTGAAATTGTGACCTTTTTCTTGTAAAATTTCAACTCATTTTTCACAACAAGCTTTTTTATATTTGCATTGTATGCATATATTGTCCATGTTGGAAGTGCACATCTTTATATATCTAGAAAGGTTGGTCCTAAAGAGTTAGGCCTTTTTCGGAGGTCTCAAGAAGGTCAGAAATACAAGAATGTGTGTGTATGTTCTTGTACTTTTACCCTTCTTGGGACATGAAGAAGGAAAAGTATCTTCCACATGAGGAGGTGTGAACAAGTGATGACATAAATGATGGTCCAAATAACATTGCATCTAATAGACAATGTCTCATCTGCACCCCCGGCTGGTGACATCTATTAAAATGAGGGTGGTCCCAAAAAGGAGGGATTTTTCAAATTGACTGTGTCGGTTTTAAAAGTGTTCCCCCTCTGGTCAACATATGAAATAACAAGTTTGAGTAAGAAATTGATATTGCATCCCCTTTGGCCAAAATGAATTAAAACATATAAATAAATATGTATAGAGAGACATACTGTAATAACTTCACGTAAATACTGAAGACTAAAAACCAATTAGCGACAAAAAAAATAAAAATATCTACAAGCAGTCTTATTCTCACAATGTGTCTACTTTTTCTTTCTATTTTTTCTGTTTGTGTATTATTGCAATATCTTCTCGTAAAATAATTACTTTTTTATGTAAAATTATTACTTTTAATGAAAAATGGTGACATGTGATATAAAATTCGAACTTTTATCACAATATTGCTAATTTTAATTTTAATTTTTTTAAGTAAAATTCTGCCAAGTGAAATTCTAAATATTATTATAATAATTCCAGCATGTTAAGGTTTTTTTATAAAACTTCTTATTTTGTTGAGTAAAATTACGACTGTTTACATAAAATTGCCAAAATGTTTAAGCTTTTCTTGTAAAATTGCGACTGGTATTGAGTAAAATTCCAGCTTTTATCATAATATTGCACCAATGATCACTTTTTCTTATAAAAGTTTGACTTGTGTTGAGTAAAAATTACGTCTTTTGTCATCATTTTGCCAAGTGAAATTTCAAATATTATTATAATAATGCCAACATTTTAAAGTTTTCTTATAAAATGTCTTATTTTGTCAAGTAAAATTAAGACTCTTTTCATAAAAATGCCAACAGTTGAAGCTTTTCTTGTAAAATTGCGACTGTTATTGAGTAAAATACAAGCTTTTATCATAATATTGCGCCAATGATCACTTTTTTCTTATGAAAGTTTGACTTGTGTTGAGTAAAATTACGACTTTTGTCATCATTTTTGCCAAGTGAAATTCCAAATATTATTATAATATTGCCAACATCTTAAAGTTTTCTTATAAAATTTCTTATTTTGTCAAGTAAAAATAAGACTCTTTTCATAAAATTGACAACAGTTTCAGCTTTTCTTGTAAAATTGCGACTCTTATTGAGTAAAATTACAGCTATTATCATACTATTGCACAAATGATCAGTTTTTCTGGTACAATTTTGACTTGACGTTGAGTAAAATTACGACATTTATTATAGTTTTGCCAACATTCTAAGTTTTTCTCGTGAAATTGTGACCTTCTTCTTGTAAAATTTAAACTCAGTTTTCACAACAGGCGTTTATATATTTGCATTGTATGCATATATTGTCCATGTTGGAAATGCACATCTTTATATATCTAGAAAGGGTGGTCCGAAAGAGGTAGGCCTTTTTTGGAGGTCTCAAGAAGGTCAGAAATACAAGAATGTGTGTGTGTGTGTGTGTGTGTGTGTGTCTGTGTTCTTGTACTTTTACCCTTCTTGGGACATGAAGAAGGAAAAGTATCTTCCATATGAGGAGGTGTGAACAAGTGATGACATAAATGATGGTCCCAATAACATTGCATCTAAAAGACAATGTCTCATTTGCACCCCTGCTGGTGACATCTATCAAAATGAGGGTGGTCCCGAAAAGGAGGGATTTTTCAAATTGACTGTGTCGGTTTTAAAAGTGTTCCCCCTCTGGTCAACATATGAAATAACAAGTTTGTGTAAGAAATTGAAATGCATCCCCTTTGGCCAAAATTAATTAAAACATTTAAATAAATATGTATATAAAGACAATCTGTAATAACTTGAAGTAGATAATGAAGACTAAAAACCAATTACGGACAAAAAAATAAAATAAATTAAAAAATATCAAAAATCAGTCTTATTCTCACAATGTGTCTACTTTTTTCTTCTATTTTTTTCTGTTTGTTTAATATTGCAATATGTTCTCGAAAAATTATTATTTTTTTATGTAAAATTATTACTTCTTAATGCAAAATGGTGACACGTGTCGTATAAAATTCGGACTTTTATCACAATATTGCTAATTTTCAATCTTTTTTTTTTTAAGTAAAATTTTGCCAAGTGAAATTCCAAATATTGTTATAAAACCAAAATGTTAAAGTTTTCTTATAGAAACTTTTTATTTTGTTGAGTAAAATTACAACTTTTTTCATTAAATTGCCAAAATGTTTAAGCTTTTCTTGTAAAATTGCGACTGTTATTGAGTAAAATTCCAGCTTTTATCATAATATTGCGCCAATGATCACTTTTTCTTATAAAAGTTTGACTCGTGTTGAGTAAAATTACGACTTTTGTCATCATTTTGCCAAGTGAAATTTCAAATATTATTATAATATTGCCAACATCTTAAAGTTTTCTTATGAAATGTCTTATTTTGTCAAGTAAAATTAAGACTCTTTTCATAAAATTTCCAACAGTTGAAGCTTTTCTTGTAAAATTGCGACTCTTATTGAGTACAATCACAGCTTTTATCATACTATTGCACAAATGATCAGTTTTTCTGATACAATTTTGACTTGCGTTGAGTAAAATTACGACATATATTATAGTTTTGCCAACATTTTAAGTTTTTCTTGTGAAATTGTGACCTTTTTCTTGTAAAATTTCAACTCATTTTTCACAACAAGCTTTTTTATATTTGCATTGTATGCATATATTGTCCATGTTGGAAGTGCACATCTTTATATATCTAGAAAGGTTGGTCCTAAAGAGTTAGGCCTTTTTCGGAGGTCTCAAGAAGGTCAGAAATACAAGAATGTGTGTGTATGTTCTTGTACTTTTACCCTTCTTGGGACATGAAGAAGGAAAAGTATCTTCCACATGAGGAGGTGTGAACAAGTGATGACATAAATGATGGTCCAAATAACATTGCATCTAATAGACAATGTCTCATCTGCACCCCCGGCTGGTGACATCTATTAAAATGAGGGTGGTCCCAAAAAGGAGGGATTTTTCAAATTGACTGTGTCGGTTTTAAAAGTGTTCCCCCTCTGGTCAACATATGAAATAACAAGTTTGAGTAAGAAATTGATATTGCATCCCCTTTGGCCAAAATGAATTAAAACATATAAATAAATATGTATAGAGAGACATACTGTAATAACTTCACGTAAATACTGAAGACTAAAAACCAATTAGCGACAAAAAAAATAAAAATATCTACAAGCAGTCTTATTCTCACAATGTGTCTACTTTTTCTTTCTATTTTTTCTGTTTGTGTATTATTGCAATATCTTCTCGTAAAATAATTACTTTTTTATGTAAAATTATTACTTTTAATGAAAAATGGTGACATGTGATATAAAATTCGAACTTTTATCACAATATTGCTAATTTTAATTTTAATTTTTTTAAGTAAAATTCTGCCAAGTGAAATTCTAAATATTATTATAATAATTCCAGCATGTTAAGGTTTTTTTATAAAACTTCTTATTTTGTTGAGTAAAATTACGACTGTTTACATAAAATTGCCAAAATGTTTAAGCTTTTCTTGTAAAATTGCGACTGGTATTGAGTAAAATTCCAGCTTTTATCATAATATTGCACCAATGATCACTTTTTCTTATAAAAGTTTGACTTGTGTTGAGTAAAAATTACGTCTTTTGTCATCATTTTGCCAAGTGAAATTTCAAATATTATTATAATAATGCCAACATTTTAAAGTTTTCTTATAAAATGTCTTATTTTGTCAAGTAAAATTAAGACTCTTTTCATAAAAATGCCAACAGTTGAAGCTTTTCTTGTAAAATTGCGACTGTTATTGAGTAAAATACAAGCTTTTATCATAATATTGCGCCAATGATCACTTTTTTCTTATGAAAGTTTGACTTGTGTTGAGTAAAATTACGACTTTTGTCATCATTTTGCCAAGTGAAATTCCAAATATTATTATAATATTGCCAACATCTTAAAGTTTTCTTATAAAATTTCTTATTTTGTCAAGTAAAAATAAGACTCTTTTCATAAAATTGACAACAGTTTCAGCTTTTCTTGTAAAATTGCGACTCTTATTGAGTAAAATTACAGCTATTATCATACTATTGCACAAATGATCAGTTTTTCTGGTACAATTTTGACTTGACGTTGAGTAAAATTACGACATTTATTATAGTTTTGCCAACATTCTAAGTTTTTCTCGTGAAATTGTGACCTTCTTCTTGTAAAATTTAAACTCAGTTTTCACAACAGGCGTTTATATATTTGCATTGTATGCATATATTGTCCATGTTGGAAATGCACATCTTTATATATCTAGAAAGGGTGGTCCGAAAGAGGTAGGCCTTTTTTGGAGGTCTCAAGAAGGTCAGAAATACAAGAATGTGTGTGCGTGTGTGTGTGTGTGTGTGTGTGTCTGTGTTCTTGTACTTTTACCCTTCTTGGGACATGAAGAAGGAAAAGTATCTTCCATATGAGGAGGTGTGAACAAGTGATGACATAAATGATGGTCCCAATAACATTGCATCTAATAGACAATGTCTCATCTGCACCCCCGGCTGGTGACATCTATCAAAATGAGGGTGGTCCCAAAAAGGAGGGATTTTTCAAATTGACTGTGTCGGTTTTAAAAGTGTTCCCCCTCTGGTCAACATATGAAATAACAAGTTTGTGTAAGAAATTGATATTGCACCCCCTTTGGTCAAAATTATTTAAAAATAAATAAATAAATATGTATATAAAGACATACTGTAATAACTTAAAGTAAATACTGAAGACTAAAAACCAATTACGGACAAAAAAATAAAATAAATCAAAAAATACCAAAAAGCAGTCTTATTCTCACAATTTTTTCTTCTATTTTTTCTGTTTGTGTAATATTGCAATATCTTCTCGTAAAATAATTACTTTTTTAATGTAAAATTATTACTTTTAATTAAAAATGGTGACGTGTGATATAAAATTGCTAATTTTAATATATATTTTTTTTAAAGTAAAATTCTGCCAAGTGAAATTCCAAATATTATTATACTAATACCAGCATGTTAAGGTTTTCTTATAAAACTTCTTATTTTGTTGAGTAAAATTACGACTGTTTACATAAAATTGCCAAAATGTTTAAGCTTTTCTTGTAAAATTGCGACGGTTATTGAGTAAAATTCCAGCTTTTATCATAATATTACGGCAATGATCACTTTTTCTTATACAAGTTTGACTCCTGTTGAGTAAAATTACGACTTTTGTCATCATTTTGCCAAGTGAAATTTCAAATATTATTGTAATATTGCCAACATCTTAAAGTTTTCTTATGAAATTTCTTATTTTGTCAAGTAAAATTAAGACTCTTTTCATAAAATTGCCAACAGTTGAAGCTTTTCTTGTAAAATCGTGACTCTTATTGAGTAAAATTACAGCTTTTATCATACTATTGCACAAATGATCAGTTTTTTGGATACAATTTTGACTTAAATTACAACATTTATTATAGTTTTGCCAACATTCTAAGTTTTTCTCGTGAAATTGTGACCTTTTTCTTGTGAAATTTCAACTCATTTTTCACAACAAGCTTTTTTATATTTGCATAGTATGTATATATTATTCATGTTGGAAATTCACATCTTTATTTATCTAGAAAGGGTGGTCCTAAAGAGGTATGCATTTTTCGGAGGTTTCAAGAAGGTAAGAAATACAAAAATGTGTGTGTGTGTGTGTGAGGCAGAGAGAGAGTGAGAGGTGTGCACATCATATGGTGGTGATGTCCACGTGTTAGTATATGTGGGAGTGTTAGAGAAGGTCTGTCTCTGCTGTTTAGAATGTGTCTGCTGTGTTTCCAACATGGCATGCTGGATGGATGGAGCTCCATTCAAACCTGCAGCGTGAAATGCTTCTAGTGACCAACAGGGGGCACCATCACACTGTAAAGCAGGGGTGCCCACACTTTTTCTGCAGGCCCGCTACTTTCCAATGGACCAAGTGGAGGTGATCTACCTCATTCATATATATATATATAATTTATATTCATTCATTATTTTATATGAAAGATAGTTTTTTGTTAACAAGTCAAATGTCTTTAATGATTATACATTCATTTATTTCATGAAGACAAGAATATAAGTTGATTGTGATGACTTGCATTGATTGGAATCAGACAGTAGTGATGATAACGTCCACGTTTTCCAAATGGAGGAGAAAAAAAGTCCTCCTTTCTGTCCAAAACCACGTAATGGGCACCCCTGATTTAGATCAACCTCTCTGTTACAGAGGGGCCCGGGGCCCAGTCAAATATTAACACTGAAAGAACTAATCTTACTCTAGATTTTAATAGTATTCAATAATTATATCCAACCTACTTACAGTTTACGTCCTTGTCAAATGATATAAAACCGAGGTCAGGCCGAGGTCAGTGTGACGCTTTGCTGGCATTGTGGTGATGCGGGTGTGTTCTCCCGTTGATGCAGTCGGATAAGAAAAGGTAAAAAATTATGATTTATTTATACTAAAGAACAAACTAAGAACAAAAACACTTGCACAAGGCACTACAGACAAAACAAACAGAACTAGCATGGGAGCTAGAAAGAACGAAAAGCGCTAGCATGTGTGGTAAGGATAAGCAACGGAATAGCGTGGAAGCTAACAAGTCCAAAAAGTTTTTTTACCACAAGCGGGAGTCAGCGACGTCAAGTGTTGCATTAAATACACACTAGACTGCGAGACCGAATGCACAAAAAGGACAGGCTTGAAAAAAGGAAATAATCACAGAGCAGGTGAGCGTGAAAAACAGGATGCAGGTGACACTAATAGGTGACTACGGCAACGGAAACAAACAGGAAGTGCCACCAGGAACTAAGGAAGACAAATACTAAACAGGATGTGATACAAAGACGGAACAAAAACAGAATATGACATGATCCAAGTAGCGGATCATGACAGTCAGGCTGATTAGAAAAAAATAAGTACTAATCATACATAAAAAAGGGGCACAAATAAATGTAAAGACAATTATGTTGTGCTAAAATAAATCCATGAATAATGAATATGTTTCTTATATAAACTGTCAATAAAATTAAAGTGCAAATGTAAATACATCTTCACTAAAGTCAGGTTTTTTGAGCCTAAGAAACCTCTCAATGACTGTTGCTCTAGACCAGGGGTCTCAAACTCAATTCACGTGGGGGCCACTGTATGCAGAGTCTGGGTGAGGGTGGGCCACAAGAAAATATTTCTTAAAATTGTTTTGGGATACTTCTCAGCATGTCTAGTTGTATAATGACGTTTCAAATTGTATCCCTTGTGCACCACAACTTTCTCTGTGCAAATAAGACACCTCGATGTGCTCAAAAAAGAAATATTGCATCTCCCACTTTTCCTGGAATTGTTTTTGCTCATCACTAACCTTTCTCTTCACTGCAGGCTCGGAAAAAGACATGTTTGGGGTTGTGGAATATATTTGTATTTAGCAGACGCACGGAGAATAATGTTATTTCCGCAATGTGTGTCGCGCCGCTTTTCCTCCCTCCAGCAACACGGCGGTCGGCGGATAATAGCCGGGAAAGTACCGGGATAGCGAGCACCAAAAAGTGAGGGCTCCCGGAGTGTTATCCGGCGTCATATACAAATATATGTAGTGTTCATTATGTGAGGCGATGCAAATTAAACAATAAAAAAAACAACAAATAACGGTTTGAATTGGTCCAGGTTTTCGGGGACTGTTATTACTGACGGACAGGTGTTGCGGTGTGACTGCAGCCAGGCACGTAAGAAAACCCTCGTCTCCATTGGCAACGTCTTTCGCTTTCACTCATTTGCCGCTTTTCCACTAATGCTGGGGTAGGCAACCCAGAACGTTGAAAAAACTATTTTGGACCCAAACAACACAACGCTGTCAAGCGCCATTCATATAAAACTTGCGGGCCGCACTAATATTAAACTTTCAAATTAAGGTGTGGGCCCCTGCTCTAGACTTCTGTTTGTTATTGTCATTACAGCCACAGTTGGTGAAAAAATGAATTACAACTGAGAAACAGATCCTCTTTGGCAGTCCAACACTGGTCCAGAACATTCTACCAAATAGTCCAATACTACTTCAAAGTGCTTGCTTTTTGCCATCCTATTTGTCCAGCTTCCATACTCCTTTTTATACACTTTACAAGAAACACATTGGCGGCAAATTCTGTAGCTTGCTAACTTGTGCACGCCGGCTTTCTGAGATTTTGTTAGCGCAGGCAGGACGGAGCAGCGCTTTTATTGTGAAGACAGGAACTGTCTTTGGAGTTTCGACGGTAGGTATGGCGCGAGAGTCTGTTGAAATAAAAAGTGTTTCTCGCCTTCCTGTCGGTCGTTTTTTCTAAATAATGATCTGGCAGCAGCCAGCGTCATCTCACGCTGAGATTGATGAGCACTAATTTTAAGTCTATTTTTTGAATGCCTGGCTGCCGACGGACTGACACACCCTCTGCCATCCACCGCTAGCTCGCCATTCACGTAATAGCCACCCCTGCACCTTTGTGACTGTGCAAAAAGGATAGCCTTTAACATTAAAATGTTCTGTTGTCGTTTATGGGGGAATATATAACCTTTCATTCTATGGAAAATGAATTATATCCGTAAGTAGTTTGAGCCTCTGATAGTCAAAGACGAAACTTACAATATGAATTTCCAGCAGCAAGCAAGAAAGCTTCAGCGATAAAATACAATAAAGCTCAGAAAGAGGACATTTTTCGAGAATCCAGACCGGCATTCATGAGAGACAATAAAAGGCAGGCTGTGAATAGGAAATTGTGTAATAGATTGAATGGGAACATTTTAGTGGCATTTTAGGAAATGATGTCCTTACTAATTTATGAGGGCTGGACGACACAGACAATGTGAAGTGCTGGATGAAATCAAAAAGTTGAAGGTTGTCAATGGAACGTTGGCTGTTGACCACAGTTTTTTGACCCTGGACTTTCTCTGAATTTCCATTTAAAAATACCATTGCTTGTTTTGTTTTTTTACATACTGCGATGATTATGTCAAGCTCCTAATTGGGAACACATTTAATTGGTCTGCAGAGTCCATGCTCTGATTCTGCAGTATGTTTTAAGTCTGCATTACAGCTGTCTCATCTATTAAACTGTGCATGGAATTCTGATAACAAGTCTGTTATGATCCGCTGCCCGGATCATGTTATGTTCAGGTTTTGAGTCCTTTTGTTATTGTGTTCTGCTAACGTTTGTCTTAGTTCCTGGTTGCACTTGCTTGTTTATCTTGTCTCCATATTTACTTATTATTTTCACCTGCCGCGGTTTCCAGACGCATACCTGTTTTTGTTAATCACTGCCTGTATTTAAGCCTGCCTTTTCTGTTTATTCAGTCTTGCCTCCTTAGTTTGTGTAACACGCAACAAGTGACGACTCTGATTTCATTTATGTACTTGCTAGCTTCCGCGCTAATCCTTTGTTAGTTCTCTAGCTCACATGCTAGCGCTTTTGGTTCTTTGTAGCTCCCATGCTAGTTCTGTTCGTTTTGTCATTTGTGCCTTGTGCAAGTTTTTCTGTTTTATAGTCTCTTTTATTTGTTAAATAAATAAATTTTTTCTTACCTTCACGCTGTGTCCGAAGCCCGACTGCATTTTGAGAGAGTAAACCCGCATCACGATGCCCCGCATTTGTCACAAAGTCGCCCCAAAACCCCAAACCTGTGTATGTCGAAAAATACCCAGACGTGCACACGTACAGCACACCCTCTCCACAACTTCAATTCACATTTTTAGGTCAATTTTAGTTGTAGTTTATTGAATCAAATTTGGAGGTGTTGAGATCAGCAAGTGAAATTGCTAATGCTAATCAGTAGCATCACTATGGCACATCCAATGTAAATTAGCATCGAGCTAATTTCTACCATGAATTGATTAACATGGGCCCGACTTAAACAAGTTGATTAAATTATTGGGGTGTGACCATTTAGTGGTCAATTGTATGGAATATGTACTGTACTGTGCAATCTATGAATAAAAGTTTCAATCAATCAATCAATCAATCAATCAATCAATCAATCAATCAATCAATCAATCAATCAATCAATCAATCAATCATTCAGCTATTGTGTTTTGAAAAGTGACACCCTATTTACAAGTGCCTTCAATCAACCAAACTTCCCACCAATTGCGTCAATACCTAAGTGATTAGGTACTTTACACTGTTTCTGTTGATGATGTACATTATTTCAAGTAACTATAAAATCAAAAGTACCAACATTTGGTTTTGAGAATCAACATTACAGCATAAAGTTAGATCCACAATGGACTGGACTCTCACACTATTTTGTTAGATTCACTATGGACTGGACTCTCACACTATTAACTAGATCCACAATGGACTGGATTCTCACTATTATGTTGGATCCACTATGGACTGGACTCTCACTATTATGTAAGATCCACTATGGACTGCACTCTCTCAGTATTATGTTAGATCCACTATGGACTGGACTCTCATTGTATTATATAAGATCCACTATGGACTGGACTCTCTCACTATTATGTTAGATTCACTACGGACTGGACTCTCACACTATTAAGTAGATCCACAATGGACTGGACTCTCACTATTATTTTAGATCCACTATGGACTGGACTCTCACATTAATATGTTAGATCCACTATGGACTGGACTTTCACACTATTATATTAGATCCTCTTTGGACTGGACTCTCACTATTACTGTATGTTAGTTTCACTATGGACTGGACTCTCACACTATTATGTTACAGCAGATCCACTATGGACTGGACTCTCACAGTATTATATAAGATCCACTATGGACTGGACTCTCACACTATTATGCTAGGTTCACTACGGACTGGACTTTCACACTATTAACTAGATCCACTATGGACTGGACTCTCACAGTATTATATAAGATCCACTATGGACTGGACTCTCACACTATTATGCTAGGTTCACTACGGACTGGACTTTCACACTATTAACTAGATCCACTATGGACTGGACTCTCACAGTATTATATAAGATCCACTATGGACTGGACTCTCACACTATTATGCTAGGTTCACTACGGACTGGACTTTCACACTATTAACTAGATCCACTATGGACTGGACTCTCACTATTATTTTAGATCCACTATGGACTGGACTCTCACTATTATGTTAGATCCACTATGGACTGGACTCTCACATTAATATGTTAGATCCACTATGGACTTGACTCCCTCACTATTATGTTAGATTCACTACGGACTGGATTCTAACACTATTAACTAGATCCACTATGGACTGGACTCTCACTATTATGTTAGATCCACTTTGGACTGGACTCTCACATTAATATGTTAGATCCACTATGGACTGGACTCTCACACTATTATATTAGATCCTCTTTGGACTGGAGTCTCACTATTACTGTATGTTAGATCCACTATGGACTGGACTCTCACACTATTATATTAGATCCTCTTTGGACTGGACTCTCACTATTATGTTAGATCCACTATGGAATTGACTCTCACTATATGTTAGATCCACTATGGACTGGACTCTCACACTATTATGTTAGATTCACTATGGACTGGACTCTCACACTATTAACTAGATTCACCATGGACTGGACTCTCACACTATTATATTAGATCCACTTTGGACTTGATTCTCACTATTATGTCAGATCCACTATGAACTGGACTCTCACTATTATGTTTGAGCCAATATGGAATGGACTCTCACTCTATTATGTTAGATCCACTATGGACTGGACTTTCACTATTGAGTACGTTGGATCCACTATGGACTGGACTCTCACATTATTATGTTGGATTCACTATGGACTGGACTCTCACACTATTAACTAGATCCACTATGGACTCTCACTGTTATGTTAGATCCACTATGTACTGGACTTTCACTATTATGTTAGATCCACTGTGGACTGGACTCTCACATTATTATGTTAAATCCACTATGGACTGGACTCTCACACTATTATAGTAGATCCTCTTTGGACTGGACTCTCACTATTATGTTAGATCCACGATGGACTGGACTCTCACACTATTATGATAGAGCCACTATGGACTGGACTCTCACACTATTATGTTAGATCCACTATGGACTGGACTCTCATACTATCATGTCAAATCCACTATGGACTGGAATGTCCTAATATTATGTTAGATCCACTATGGACTGGACTCTCACACTATTATGTTAAATCCACTATGGACTGGAATGTCCTAATATTATGTTAGATCCACTATGGACTGGACTCTCATACTATTATGTTAAATCCACTATGGACTGGAATGTCCTAATATTATGTTAGAATCACTCTGGACTGGACTCTCACACTATTGACTAGATCCACTTGACATTGCACCGGTCACCCGGAGGTTCGTGGGTGGTCCCAAATTCTGCGGTTGAGTTTTCTTTGCCCTGATGTGGGATTTGAACCGAGGATGTCGTTGTGGCTTGTGCAGCCCTTTGAGACACTAGTGATTTAGGGCTATATAAGTAAACATTGATTGATTGATTGATTGAAGGCGGGGCCTTTCAGAAGTCAGTCGGACAAGATGTTTGCATGTGTTGTCGCAGTGACGTCAGAAAGTGGTCTGCCATGTCAGCAGGTGGTCTGCCATGCCAGCAGGTGGTCTGCCATGTTGTTGCTGTTGCATGACGTGACTTGTGGCCGACTCACGTGTGAGGTACTCCATGTCAGTGGTGGAGGTGGTCTGCACTGGCTCCTCAATCCAGGGTGTGGCGTGCACGGCGACGCTCCAGTCGCTCCAAGTTCCAATCTCTGTGTCTTTGGCAGCAACCTGGACAACAAAACGCACGAGAAGTTTAAAAACCGAGATTTGTGTAACTTGGATCATGATTAAAGACAAGATAAGGAGTTGTTAAGAACTTACTGCTTGTTGGGAAACATTTAGAATGTGCTGCTTCGACTTCGTACTGGACTAAAACTACAATATCAATTGTTAATTGGCTTCCCAGCATGCCCTGCGGCTCCTTTTTGGAATGAGTTGTTATGGTTACATGTGGCGTTGTCTCCATTCCAATATTTTGGTAAAATGTATTTCGATTCTTTGATACTTTTCTAAATAAAGGGGACCACAAAAAATGGCATTAGTGGCTTTATGTTAATAAAAAATCTTAGGGTACATGAAACAGGTTTATTATTGTCATTTAGTCCTAAAATAAAACGTTGAATATACAGACAACTTGTCTTTTAGTAGTAAGTAAACAAACAAAGACTCCTAATTAGTCTGCTGATGTATGCAGTAACATATTGTGTCATTTATACACATATTATTTTGGACACATTATCAGGGACAAACTGTAAAAAGAACAATAAAAAAAAATTGTCCTCTTTTTCTTCTTCTTCTTCCTTTTCCACTTCGTCTTGCTTCTCTTCTTCTTTCTGTTCTTCTTCCTCCTCTTTTTCTTCCTCCTCCCTCTCTTATTATTTTTTCTTCCTCCTCTTTTTCTTCATTTTCTTCTACTTCTTCTTTTTCTTCTTCCTCCTCCTCTTTGTCTCTTGTTCTTCATTTTGCACATCCTCTTTTTAGTCTTCTTCTTCCTCCTATTACTCTTCCTCTCATTATTTTTCTTAAGCTTCTTCTTCTTCCTCCCCTCTCTCATTGTTTTTCCCTCATATCGCTTTTCTTCTTCTTCTCCCTCCTCTTGTTCTTCTTTTTTTCCTTCTCTTTCTTATTAATTTTGTTCTTTCTCTCCTTGTTCTTCCTCCTCTTTTTTTATTCTTCTTCTAAATCGTTTGAGGTGCTTTCTATGAAGTGCCTCTGTGCCTGGCCGTTATCTACCGCCCCCCAGGGCCCTATTCGGACTTTATTCGTGAATTCTCAGAGTTTGTTGCTGATCTAGTGACGCACGCCGATAATATAATTATAATGGGGGACTTTAATATCCATATGAATACCCCATTGGACCCACCGTGCGTGGCGCTCCAGACTATAATTGATAGCTGTGGTCTTACACAAATAATAAATGAACCGACGCATCGCAGCGGTAATACGATAGACCTAGTGCTTGTCAGAGGTATCACCGTCTCCAAAGTTATGATACTCCCGTATACTAAAGTAATGTCCGATCATTACCTTATAAAATTCGAAGTTCAGACTCATGTTCGGCAAGCTAATAATAATAATAACTGCTATAGCAGCCGCAACATTAATGCTGCCACAACGACGACTCTTGCGGACCTACTGCCCTCGGTAATGGCACCGTTCCCAAAGTATGTGGGGTCTATTGATAACCTCACTAACAACTTTAACAACGCCCTGCGCGAAACCATTGATAGTATAGCACCGCTGAAGTTAAAAAAGGCTCCAAAAAGGCGTACGCCATGGTTTACTGAAGAAACTAGAGCTCAGAAATTATTATGTAGAAAGCTGGAACGCAAATGGCGCACGACTAAACTTGAGGTGCACCATCAAGCATGGAGTGATAGTTTAATAACTTATAAACGCATGCTTACCTTAGCTAAAACTAATTATTACTCAAATCTCATCCGCATTAATAAAAACGATCCAAAATTTTTGTTTAGTACAGTAGCATCGCTAACCCAACAAGGGACTCCTTCCAGTAGCTCCACCCATTCGGCAGATGACTTTATGAAGTTCTTTAATAAGAAAATTGAACTTATTAGAAAGGAGATTAAAGACAATGCGTCCCAGCTACAACGGGGTTATAGTAACACAGATACGATTGTATATACGGCGGATACTGCAAATATCCAAAATAGTTTCTCTCGTTTTGATGAAATAACATTAGAAGGATTGTTACAACGTGTAAATGGAATAAAACAAACAACATGTTTACTTGACCCACTTCCTGGGAAACTTATCAAGGAGCTTTTTGTATTATTAGGTCCATCAGTGCTAAATATTATAAACTTATCACTTTCCTCGGGCACTGTTCCCGTTGCATTCAAAAAAGCGGTTATTCATCCTCTCCTTAAAAGACCTAACCTCGATCCAGACCTCATGGTAAACTACCGACCGGTGTCTCACCTTCCCTTTATTTCGAAAATCCTCGAAAAAATTGTTGCAGAGCAGCTAAATGAGCACTTAGCGTTTAACAATCTATGTGAAACCTTTCAATCCGGTTTCAGGGCAAATCACTCGACTGAGACAGCCCTCGCAAAACTGACTAATGATCTATTGCTAACGATGGACTCTGATGCGTCATCTATGTTGCTGCTCCTCGATCTTAGCGCTGCTTTCGATACCGTCGATCATAATATTTTATTAGAGCGTATCAAAATACGAATTGGTATTTCAGACTCAGCCCTGTCATGGTTTAACTCTTATCTTACTGATAGGATGCAGTGCGTCTCCTATAACAGTGTGACCTCGGACTATGTTAAGGTAACGTGTGGAGTTCCCCAGGGTTCGGTCTTTGGCCCTGTACTCTTCAGCATCTACATGCTGCCGCTAGGTGACGTCATACGCAAATACGGTATTAGCTTTCACTGTTATGCTGATGACACCCAACTTTACATGCCCCTAAAGCTGACCAACACGCCGGACTGTAGTCAGCTGGAAGCGTGTCTTAATGAAATTAAACAATGGATGTCCGCTAACTTTTTGCAACTTAATGCCAAAAAAACGGAAATGCTGATTATCGGTCCTGCTAGACACCGACCTCTATTTAATAATACAACTTTAACATTTGACAACCAAATAATAAAACAAGGTGACTCTGTAAAAAATCTGGGTATTATCTTCGACCCAACTCTCTCCTTTGAGTCACACATTAAAAGCGTTACTAAAACGGCCTTCTTTCATCTCCGTAATATCGCTAAAATTCGCTCCATTTTGTCCACTAAAGACGCCGAGATCATTATCCATGCGTTTGTTACGTCTCGTCTCGATTACTGTAACGTATTATTTTCGGGTCTCCCAATGTCTAGCATTAAAAGATTACAGTTGGTACAAAATGCGGCTGCTAGACTTTTGACAAGAACAAGAAAGTTTGATCATATTACGCCTGTACTGGCTCACCTGCACTGGCTTCCTGTGCACTTAAGATGTGACTTTAAGGTTTTACTACTTACGTATAAAATACTACACGGTCTAGCTCCAGCCTATCTTGCCGATTGTATTGTACCGTATGTCCCGGCAAGAAATCTGCGTTCAAAAGACTCCGGCTTATTAGTGATTCCTAGAGCTCAAAAAAAGTCTGCGGGCTATAGAGCGTTTTCCGTTCGGGCTCCAGTACTCTGGAATGCCCTCCCAGTAACAGTTCGAGATGCTACCTCAGTAGAAGCATTTAAGTCTCATCTTAAAACTCATCTGTATACTCTAGCCTTTAAATAGACCTCCTTTTTAGACCAGTTGATCTGCCGCTTCTTTTCTTTCTCCTATGTCCCCCCCTCCCTTGTGGAGGGGGTCCGGTCCGATGACCATGGATGAAGTACTGGCTGTCCAGAGTCGAGACCCAGGATGGACCGCTCGTCGGGACCCAGGATGGACCGCTCGCCTGTATCGGTTGGGGACATCTCTACGCTGCTGATCCGCTTGAGATGGTTTCCTGTGGACGGGACTCTCACTGCTGTCTTGGAGCCACTATGGATTGAACTTTCACAGTATCATGTTAGACCCGCTCGACATCCATTGCTTTCGGTCCCCTAGAGGGGGGGGGGTTGCCCACATCTGAGGTCCTCTCCAAGGTTTCTCATAGTCAGCATTGTCGCTGGCGTCCCACTGAATGTGAATTCTCCCTGCCCACTGGGTGTGAGTTTTCCTTGCCCTTTTGTGGGTTCTTCCGAGGATGTTGTAGTCGTAATGATTTGTGCAGTCCTTTGAGACATTTGTGATTTGGGGCTATATAAATAAACATTGATTGATTGATTGATTCTTATTCCTCCTCTTCCTCTTTTTCTTTTCTTCCTCCTCTTTTTCTTCCTCTTTTTCTTTCTCTTCTTCTTCTTCCTCTCTCTTATTGTTTTTATCCTCCTCTTCCTTTTCTTCTTTTTTCTCTCCTCTTTTTCTTCTTCTTCCTTTCTTTCTTATTCTTCTTTTTCTTTCTTTTCTTGTTCTTCCTCCTCTTTTTTGTCTTCTTTTTCCTCCTCTTCCTCTTTTTCTTCATTTTCTTCTACTTCTTTTTCTTCTACCTCCTCCTCTCTGTCTCTTATTCTTCGTTTTCCATCTCCTCTTTTTGTTCTTCTTCTTCCTCCTAGTACTCTTCCTCTCATTATTTTTCTTAAACTTCTTCTTCTTCCTCCCCTCTCTCATTGTTTTTCCCTCATATCGCTTTTCTTCTTCTTCTCCCTCCTCTTGTTCTTCTTTTTTCTTCTCTTTCTTATTAATTTTGTTCTTTCTCTCCTTGTTCTTCCTCCTCGTTTTTATTCTTCTTTTTCCTCCTCTTCTTCTTTTTTTTTCTTCCTCCTCTTTTTCTTCCTCTTTTCTTTCTCTTCTTCTTCCTCTCTCTTATTGTTTTTATCCTCCTCTTCCTTTTCTTCTTTTTCTCTCTCCTCTTTTTCTTCTTCTTCCTTTCTTTCTTATTCTTCTTTTTCTTTCTCTCCTTGTTCTTCCTCCTCTTTTTTATTGTTCTTTTTCCTCTTTTTCATTTTCCCCCTCTTTTTCTTCCTCCTGTTTGTGTTCCTCTTTTTCTTTCTCTTCTTCTTCCTCCTCTCTCTTATTCTTTTTTCCATCTTCTTCCTTTTCATTTTTTTCTCCCTCCTCTTTTTCTTCTTCTTTTTTCTCCTCTTCCTGTTCTTCTTCCCCACTCTTCCTCTTATTACTGCTTTTCTTCTTGCTCTTCATCTTCCTCTTTTTCTTTCTCCTGTTCCTCTTTTTTTCCTCTTCTTTTTCTTCATCCTTGTCCTCTTTTTCTTCTTTCTTTTCTTCTTCCTCCTCTTCTTCACATGAAACTGTAAGGTGACTCATGTGACATAAACACATTTGGTTGCAAATGACACAGATTATTCTACATTTGGCTTTAAGGTCACCCGCCTATTCAAAAGTAGTCCGTATCATTGTAGCGACCATGTCTCCAGTGGGGGTGCTGCAGTGTTTCAGTAGATTGTGATGCAGCAAAAAAACCTGCTAAGATTTGTGCACGCGAATACTTTAATACTTTACAGTTTTTACCTGCGTACACTTTTCTGTATTTGATGGTACGTCCATATTTGGTAGGAAAGTCTCTTGACAAGGAACCCTGCACTGTGTTTATGCCTGAACTACAAATCCACAGCAGAACTAAGAACCAGACAAGTGGATCCACATGCTGCTTTCCTTTGAATCCCACTCCTTTCCTGGTGTGGCGAGGTGGTGATCACATGCCCGGGGATTATTTATTGAAACGGCGAGCGACTGCAAAAATCGGTTCTCAGTTTTCACCTAAAGAAGGAAGTTGTCAGCGAGCGTCACGAGCACGGTCACAGTACCTGGATGATGTACTCCTTGCCAGCGTAGGCGTCGGTGATGGTGTGGGCGGTGCTGTCAGACAACTCCACCTGGAAATGAAGGACGGACAAAAGTAGATTTCGTCAGCAACTTTTTCGTCAACATAAGTGATTGTTGCACAATCGAACTGAAAACTGTTCGGAGACGCGATCAAAAGGCTGATTTGTGCAGAGTTTTAAAAAAATTAATGCAAAATTTAATATATATTTAAACCACATATCCACCTGCATCCTCACCAGTGGACATTTGTTTGGGGTCTATTATTTTTGTCAGAGTTACACATTTCGGGGATACAATAACCCTGTTGTTAGGCATTGGGACCCAATTCAGTGCTTTCATAGGTACAAAGCAAACTCAAAAAAAGTACTACCGTCATATTTCGATACCTCTGTCGCGGGTGATATTGCATTCGGTGCCAGTCTGGTGTGCCGTGGGAGATTGTCTAATTTCATTTATTTGGGTTAAAAATATTTTTGCAAACCAGTAATTATAGTCTGCAAATGATGTGTTGTTGTTGAGTGTCGGTGCTGTCTAGAGCTCGGCAGATTAACCGTGTAATACTCTTCCATATCAGTAGGTGGCAGCCGGTAGCTAATTGCTTTGTAGATGTCGGAAACAGAGGCAGTGTGCAGGTAAAATTGTGTCTAATCATTAAACCAAAAAACAAAAGAAAAAAGTTGAGTGCCCCTAAGAAAAGGCATTGAAACTTAGGGAAGGTTTTGCAGAACTGGCTACAAAGTAAACGAAAACAGAATGCTGGACGATAGGGGTGTGGGGAAAAAAATAGATTCAAATACGAATCGAATCGTTTACGTTGTGCGATTCCGAATCGATTCTCATTTTTAAAAAATCAATTTTTTAATTTTTATTTTATTTTAAGTATATATATATCCATCCATCCATCCATTTTCTACCGCTTATTCCCTTTCGGGGTCGCGGAGGGCGCTGGCGCCTATCTCAGCTACAATCGGGCGGAAGGCAGGGTACACCCTGGACAAGTCGCGACCTCATCGCAGGGCTAACACAGATAGACAGACAACATTCACACTCACATTCACACACTAGGGCCAATTTAGTGTTGCCAATCAACCTATCCCCAGGTGCATGTCTTTGGAAGTGGGAGGAAGCCGGAGTACCCGGAGGGAACCCACGCATTCACGGGGAGAACATGCAAACTCCACACAGAAAGATCCCGAGCCTGGATTTGAACCCAGGACTGCAGGAACTTCGTATTGTGAGGCAGACGCACTAACCCCTCTGCCACCGTGAAGCCTTCCAACAAACCACTACACAGCAATACCATAACAATGTAATCCAATTCCAAAACCAAACCTGACCCAGCAACACTCAGAACTGCAATCAACAGAGCAATTGAGAGAAGACACAAACACGACACAGAACAAACCAAAAGTAATGAGACAAAAATGAATATTATCAACAACAGTATCAATATTAGTTATAATTTCAGCATAGCAGTGATTAAAAATCACTCATTGACATTATCATTAGACATTTATAAAAATAATAAAAAAGAACAATAGTGTCACAGTTTTTTACACTTGCATCGCATCTCATTAGCTTGACTACACACTGTGTCCAATGTTTTCACAAAGATGAAATAAGTCATATTTTTGGTTCGTTTAATAGTTAAAACAAATTTACATTATTGCAATCAGTTGATAAAATATTGTCCTTTACAGTATAAAAGCTTTTTTTTTTTTTTTTATCTACTACTCTGCTAGCATGTCAGCAGACTGGGGTAGATCCTGCTGAAATGCTATGTATTGAACGCCCGATTGTAGCTGAGATAGGCGCCAGCGCCCCCCGCGACCCCGAAAGGGAATAAGCGGTAGGAAATGGATGGATGGATGAATGAATACAGAATTGTTTTGAATCGGAAAAATATCGTTTTTGAATCGAGAATCGAATCGAATCGAAAAAAATCGATATATTATCGAATCGAGACCCCAAAAATCGATATTGAATCGAATCGTGGGACACCCAAAGATTCACAGCCCTACTGGACGACAGCAAAGACTTACTGTGGAGCAAAGACGGCGTCGACAATGTACAACCGAACATGACATGACAATCAACAATGTCCCCACAAAGAAGGATAAGAAACAACTGAAATATTCTTGATTGCTAAAACAAAGTAGATGTGGGATATATCGCTTAAATCAGTGGTTCCCAACCTTTTTGTAGCTGCGGACCGGTCAACGCTTGATAATTTGTCCCGCGGCCCGGCAGGGAGCGGAGGGATTTTTTTACATTTTTTATTCTTATTTTTTTTTTGTCATGAACAAGGGAGGTTTTGGGCTTCACGGTGGCAGAGGGGTTAGTGCGTCTGCCTCACAATACGAAGGTCCTGCAGTCCTTGGTTCAAATCCAGGCTCGGGATCTTTCTGTGTGGAGTTTGCATGTTCTCCCCGTGAGTGCGTGGGTTCCCTCCGGGTACTCCAGCTTCCTCCCACTTCCAAAGACATGCACCTGGGGATAGGTTGATTGGCAACACTAAATGGTCCCTAGTGTGTGAATGTGAGTGTGAATGTTGTCTGTCTATCTGTGTTGGCCCTGCGATGAGGTGGCGACTTGTCCAGGGTGTACCCCGCCTTCCGCCCTAATGTAGCTGAGATAGGCGCCAGCACCCCCCGCGACCCCAAAAGGGAATAAGCGGTAGAAAATGGATGGATGGAAGGGAGGCTTTTTGGGTTGGTGCACTAATTGTAAGCGTATATTGTGTTTTTTATGATGATTTAATAAGAAAAAAAAAATAATAGTTATTAAAAATTCTTCTGCGGCCCGGTACCAATCGAGCCGCGGCCAGTAGGGGACCACTGGCTTAAAGGAATACATGAAAAAGCTAGAAGAAAACACCAAAAAAAAAAAATATTGAAAAAACCCCACCAAAATATTAGCGCAAGATAAGAACTAAAACACTACATACAGGAATACATAAAAAAAAGTCCAAAAAAGTCAGGTCGTGATGTGACAGGTGGTGACAGTACACCTACTTTGAGACAAGAGCTATAGTGATGCATGCTTGCTTATGCTTTAAAGTCATATCCAACATCCATCCATCCATTTTCTACCGCTTATTCCCTTTGGGGTACCGGGGGGCGCTGGTGCGACCAAAATTTTTTTTAATGTTTTCTGCTGGTGGTGTGGCTCTGCATTTTTTTAGCGCAAAAAATGTGCCTTGGCTCAAAAAAGGTTGAAAAACACTGCTGTTATGCACGATTGTCCAGTTTTGCCTGAAAGGGAGTGGGAAGAAGGTAACTTATTGTTGCCATAGTAACCAATGTTACAGGCCCTTAGTGTGAATCTGACACGGTGAAATAACTCCTATTAAGGAGTGAATGCGATGCATTTTGGGAATGGCTCAACAGGTGAGAAATGTTGCCTCATCATGAAGTCTAAAATGTAGGAGGGGAGGTGAAATTTACGAGTCCATTGGAAGTCACTCTGACAGCTCTTTCCTTCCGCCTGTAGTGCTCGCTGTAAATTACGGCTTTGGCGTTGCAATTCTACCTTTAATGTTTTATAGTGGTTATATTAGCTCAGCCGGGCTGGATGCAATTTTTATTGAGTGCTTATTTATTTACAACACGCCTTTCATCATTATTGCGGGCATGAATCAAGTCTGTTGCCTTTTTTTTTTTATTATTTAGAAAATATATTTGGCTATTGGAAGGTTCGAACTCCCATGCCCTCGGCATGCAACACATCAGCGGCATGAATCACAATTAAAGCCAAAATTCCGGGAATATTCAGGTTGAAACTTTCCATGGGAATTAGCGGGAATTAATGGGGAATAAATGGCGTGTTAAGAGGAATAAACATTGAATGCAACATGCTAGATCTTGCACCTTCAATATTAGCCAAAACAACCTGATTTAATGCAAATTTAATAGAATTTCAACCCTGTACTGTGCATTCCTCCATCACATGTGCAGTGCATTCTTCCATCACATGCCCATATTATTCCCAGCATGCTAGTTTGATCTAAAATGCTGATTGAGCAATGTTGGAAACATTCCATGGGAATTAACGGGAATTAATGGGAAATTAATTAATCATTTATTTATTCATTTCAGGCAATGACATAAAAAAAGTACAACGTTGACAACACATAATAATATAATTTAATATAGTGCAAAAGGTAATGTAGGGTTGCAAAATTCCGGGAATATTTACAGTTGGAAACGTTCCAGGGGAATTAACGGGAGTATATGGGAATTAACGGGAATTAATGGGGAATAAATGGGGTATTAAGGGGAATAAACATTGAATGCAACATGCTAGATCTTGCACCTTCAATATTAGCCAAAACAACCTGATTTAATGCAAATTTAGTAGAATTTCAACCCTGTACTGTGCATTCCTCCATCACATGTGCAGTGCATTCTTCCATCACATGCCCATATAATTCCCAGCATGCTAGTTTGATTTAAAATGCTGATTGAGCAATGTTGGAAACATTCCATGGGAATTAACGGGAATTATTGGGAAATTAATTAATCATTTATTTATTCATTTCGGGCAATGACATAAAAAAAAGTACAACGTTGACAACACATAATAATGTAATTTAATATAGTGCAAAAGGTAATGTACAGTATGTAGGGTTGCAAAATTCCGGGGAATATTCACAGTTGGAAACGTTCCAGGGAAATTAACGGGAATATATGGGAATTAACTGGAATTTATGGGAATTAATGGGAAATTAATTAATCATTTATTTATTTATTTATCTCAGGCAATGACATAAAAAAAGTACAAAGTTGACAACGTAAAATAATATAATTTAATATAGTGCAAAAGGTAAAGTACAGTATGTAGGGTTGCAAAATTCCGGGAATATTCACGGTTGGAAACGTTCCAGGGGAATTAACGGGAGTATATGGGAATTAACGGGAATTATTGGGGAATAAATGGGGTATTAAGGGGAATAAACATTGAATGCAACATGCTAGATCTTGCACCTTCAATATTAGCCAAAACAACCTGATTTAATGCAAATTTAGTAGAATTTCAACCCTGCACTGTGAATTCCTCCATCACATGTGCAGTGCATTCTTCCATCACATGCCCATATAATTCCCAGCATGCTAGTTTGATTTAAAATGCTGATTGAGCAATGTTGGAAACATTCCATGGGAATTAACGGGAATTAATGGGAAATTAATTAATCATTTATTTATTCATTTCAGGCAATGACATAAAAAAAGTACAACGTTGACAACACATAATAATGTAATTTAATATAGTGCAAAAGGTAAAGTACAGTATGTAGGGTTGCAAATTTCCGGGAATATTCACAGTTGGAAACGTTTCAGGGGAATTAACGGGAATATATGGGAATTAGCTGGAATTTACGAGAATTAATGGGACATTAATTAATCATTTATTTATTCATTTCAGGCAATGACATAAAAAAAAGTACAACTTTGACAACACATAATAATATAATTTAATATAGTGCAAAAGGTAATGTACAGTATGTAGGGTTGTAAAATTCCGGGAATATTCACAGTTGGAAACGTTCCAGGGGAATTAGCGGGAGTATATGGGAATTAACGGGAATTAATGGGGAATAAATGGCGTGTTAAGGGGAATAAACATTGAATGCAACATGCTAGATCTTGCACCTTGATTATTAGCCGAAACAATCAGATTTAATGCAAATTCAGTAGAATTTCAATCCTGCACTGTGCATTCCTCCATCACATATGCAGTGCATTCTTCCATCACATGCCCATATAATTCCCAGCATGCTAGTTTGATTTAAAATGCTGATTAAGCAATGTTGGAAACATTCCATGGGAATTAACGGGAATTAATGGGAAATTAATTAATCATTTATTTATTCATTTCAGGCAATGACATGAATAAAAGTACAACGTTGACAACACATAATAATATAATTTAATATAGTGCAAAAGGTAATGTACAGTATGTAGGGTTGCAAAATTCCGGGAATATTCACAGTTGGAAACGTTCCAGGGGAATTAACGTGAATATATGGGAATTAACTGGAATTTACGGGAATTAATGGGAAATTAATTAATCATTTATTTATCTCAGGCAATGACATAAAAAAAAGTACAAAGTTGACAACGTAAAATAATATAATTTAATATAGTGCAAAAGGTAATGTACAGTATGTAGGGTTGCAAAGTTCCGGGAATATTCACAATTGGAAACGTTCCAAGGGAATTAACGGGAATACATGGGAATCAAACGGAATCAACAGGAATTAATTGGGATTTAATGGGAAATTAATTAATCATTTATTTGTCCGCCTAAACATAAAAAAAAGTACAAAGTTGACAACACAAAATATTATAATTTAATGTAGTGCAAAAGGTAATGTACAGTATGTAGGGTTGCAAAATTCTGGGAATATGCGCAATTTTAAACTTTCCATGGAAATTAACGGGAATATCTGGGAATTAATTGGAATTAACGAGAATTAATGGGGAATTAATGGGAAATTAATTAATCCATCCATCCATTTTCTACCGCTTGTCCCTTTTGGGGTCGTTGGAGCCTATCTCAGCTGCAATCGGGCGGAAGGCAGCGTACACTCTGGACAAGTCGCCACCTCATCGCAGGGGAAAGTAATTAATGATTAATTAATTTATTAATTAATTTATTTATTTCAAGCAATGACATAAAAAAGTACAAAGTTGACTACATATAGTGATATAATTTAATATAGTGCAACAGATAATGTACAATATGTAGGGTTGCAAAATTCTGAGAATATTCACAATTGGAAATTTCATGGGAATTAATGGGAAATTAATGGGAATAAACATTGAATGCAACATGCTAGATCTTCCAGCCGGATTATTAGCTAAAACAACCTGATTTAATGCAAATTCAGTATAATTTCAACCCTGCACTGTGCATTCCTCCATCACATGCACAGATAATTCCCAGCATGCTAGTTTGATTCTGCATGCTGAGTGAGTGTTCATTTATTCATCTAGCTTATTTCTATTCATTTGTCCATCAGTAAAACATTTTTAAAGACTACTCCAATTGTTTTGCTGACTATTTATATATTTGTGTGTGGCATTGCATTAGTATTTTTAAAATAATAAATAAATACAAACAGAATAATCTGATGCGTGAGACATTTCACCCCCACCAATGTACAAACCCTGTTTTCATATGAGTTGGGAAATTGTGTTAAATGTAAATATAAACGGAATACAATGATTTGCAAATCATTTTCAACCCATATTCAGTTGAATATGCTACAAAGACAACATATTTGATGTTCAAACTTATACACATTTTTTTTGTGCCAATAATCATTAACTTTAGAATTTGATGCCAGCAACACGTGACAAAGAAGTTGGGAAAGGTGGCAATAAATACTGATAAAGTTGAGGAATGCTCATCAAACACTTATTTGGAACATCCCACAGGTGTGCAGGCTAATTGGGAACAGGTGGGTGCCATGATTGGGTATAAAAGCAGCTTCCATGATATGCTAAGTAATTCACAAACAAGGATGGGGTGAGGGTCACCACTTTGTAAGCAAATCGTCGAACAGTTTTAGAAAAACATTTCTCAACGAGCTGCTGCAAGGAATTTAGGGATTTTACCATCTACAGTCCATAAAATCATCAATAAATTCAGAGAATCTGGAGAAATCACTGCACATAAGTGATGATATTACGGACCTTTGATCCCCCAGGCGGTACTGCATCAAAAACCGACAACAGTGTGTAAAGGATATCACCACATGTGCTCAGGAACACTTCATAAAATCACTGTCAGTAACTACAGTTGGTTGCTACATCTGTAAGTGCAAGTTAAAACTCTACTATGCAAAGCCAAACCCATTCATCAAAAACACCCTGAAACGCCGACGGCTTGGCTGGGCCCGAGCTAACCTAAGATGGACTGATGCAAAGTGGAAAGGTGTTCTGTGGTCTGACGAGTCCACATTTCAAATTATATTTGGAAACAGAAGACGTGGTGTCCTCCAGAACAAAGAGGAAAATAACCATTCGGATTGTTATAGGCGCAAAGTTCAAAAGCCAGCATCTCTGATGGTATGGGGGTGTATTAGTGCCCAAGGCATGGGTAACTTACACATCTGTGAAGGCACCATTAATGCTGAAAGATACATACAGGTTTTGGAGCAACCTTTGTTGTCATCCAAGCAACGTTATCATGGACGCCCCTGCTTATTTCAGCAAGACAATGCCAAGCGTAGCTTCGTAGTAAAAGAGTGCGGGTACTTTCCTGGCCCGCCTGCAGTCCAGACATGTATCCCATCGAAAATGTGTGGCGCATTATGAAGCGTAAAATACGACAGCGGAGACCCCGGACTGTTGAACGACTGAAGCTCTACATAAAACAAGAATGGGAAAGAATTCCACTTTCAAAGCTTCAACAATTAGTTTCCTCAGTTCCCAAACGTTTATTTTGTGTTGTTAAAAGAAAAGGTGATGTAAAACAGTGGTGAACATGCCCTTTCCCAATTACTTTGGCACGTGTTGCAGCCATGAAATTCTAAGTTAATTATTATTTGCAAAAAAAAAAAAAGTTTACGAGTTTGAACATCAAATATCTTGTCTTTGCAGTGCATTTAATTGAATATGGGTTGAAAAGGATTTGCAAATCATTGTATTCCGTTTATATTTACATCTAACACAAGTTCCCAACTCACGTGGAAACGGGGTTTGTAGGCGGAAAGGCGGTGTACATTTGCAAATACTGTGCAAAGAGCTACAACAAACATGTCACAAAGATGCAGCAGCATATAGACAAGTGCGGAATAATAAATCATTATTGGAATTCATTCCCATGTATTCCCATTAATTCCCGTACAAACTGTGCGGCGTGCGTGCAACACGTCAGCGGCATGAATGACAATTAAAGCGGAACGCTCCGGCGTGGATGACACACCGGATAACCTAACAAGGCAGGCCGGCGTTGGGAAGCTTTTTGCCCCCGCCTCTAACATGCAGAGAGGGAAGCAGATTAAAGCGAATATGTGCGTCACTTGGAAGTGCATTCATTTTTGATTTGTTGCTCCGTTGTAATTTACGGTTAGTGCCGCGTTCGTGCGTGTGCGTGTTTGTTTGCGTTTGGCTCGCGTCTTGACACACTCAAGGAAAAGCAGCGAGACAAAAGGTGCTGACTTCTCATCTCCTGCAGCCAAATTAAATGATTTAGTGCAGTCTCCCATCGAGACAAGGAACATGCAGCTGCACAAGCGGATTACAACTACGGAGGAATCTTCACATCTTTGGACGGGACCACGTTAGGGGGGAAGTTGATGTGCTGGCTGGACTACATGGAACCTCACTTTGGAGCTTTCGCATATGTAATCCATCATGTGGAATTCGACCCACCAACATAATTATTATACGCTGACAAACTCCAAACAAGACTAATCAAACACAAGTTTGGCTAAATGTACAGTGGTGGTCAAAAGTGTACATACACTTGTAAAGAACATCATGTCATGGCCGTCTTGAGTTTCCAATCATTTATACCAGTGGTTTTCAAATGGGGGTACGCTAGAGATGCGCGGTTTGCGGTCTCATCCGCGGAGTATCCGCGGGTCGGGCGGGTGCCATGACGAAAAAATAGATTTTAATTAGATTCGGGCCGGTGGCGGTTGAACCATCCGGAAATATTTGATATACATGGTTCTGGGATCGGAATCCTTTACAATTCAAAGAGCCACCTAAGATCCCTAAATAAAGCTTTAAAGTGCCTTATTTTCGGCTCTCTGCGAAGACACTGTTCATTTCCCTGTGATGTCCCACAGTGCTGCCAATGTAAACAAACAATGGCGAATACCACAGCAAGATATAGTGACATTAGCTCGGATTCAAACTCGGTTTTCAGCGATTTAAGCGATTCAACAGATTACGCATGTATTGAAACAGATGGTTGGAGTATGAAAATATTGAAGAAGAAACTGAAGCTATTGAGCGAATAGCTATTGACGCTATTCATAGCCATAGCATGGCCGAATAGCTGCGTTAGCATCGCCGGTAAAATGTGCGGACCAAACGATCAGGACTTTCGCATCTTTTGACACGGGAGCAACTTAAATCCGTCGATTGGTAAGTGTTTGTTTCGCATTAAATGTGGGTGGAAGGAAACGTAATATAGTTGCAAATGCATCTGCAGGTTATCCATACATCTCTGTGCCATGTCTGCTTTAGCACCGCCGGTAAATAGCATGTTAGCATCGATTAGCTGGCAGTCAACATCAACAAAACTCACCTTTGTGATTTCGTTGACTATCGTTGCAAATGCATTTGCAGGTTATCCATACATATCTGTGCCATGTCTGTCTTAGCATCGCCAGTCAAATGTGGAGACACTCTGGCACATTCAATGGGGGTCTGGCGGCAGACACTTTCGCATCTTCGGGCCAGTGGTGCAACTTGAATCCCTCCCTGTCAGTGTTGTTACACCCTCCGACAACACACCGTCGAGGCATGATGTCTCCAAGGTTCCAAAAAATAGTCAAAAAAACGGAAAATAACAGAGCTAAAACCCGGTGTTTGTAATGTGTTGAAAATGAAAATGGTGGGTGTGTTACCTCGGCGACGTCACATTCTGACGTCATCGCCCCCAGCGCGATAAACAGAAAGGCGTTTAATTCGCCAAAATTCACCCATTTAGAGTTCGGAAATCGGTTAAAAAAATAGATGGTCTTTTTTCTGCACCATCAAGGTATATATTGACGCTTACATAGGTCTGGTGATAATATTCCCCTTTACACGCAACCCTAACTCCAAATGCCGGACATTTGAGGCCATGGACTCGGACTTGGAGGTGCTGATTCCCATAAATCAGCACCTCCAAGTAATTTCATGTAATACATTTATTGTATTCGTATTTGTTTATAGTTTAACTATAACAGCCAGGAACAGGCATTGTGAGTCCCCATTCCATTGCCTCCGAAAGGGCATCCGACGTATAAACTAAAGCCAAAGCCATGCATGCAGTGGACTGACCGTGACAACCCAAAAGTAAAATGAATGGAAAAGGTCGACTTCTGGGAAAACAAATAGTCAACATGCTGCAAAGCAACACATTGGAGCCATGCGAGCATCACATTCCTCTGTTGATTCCAATGAGCTCAGAGGACAAATCTTTAAACATCGGAGAGCACTTTTTCTGGAAGTTTTCCCTCCCAAATAAGCACTCTTCTTATCTCCCGACAAGGTTGACCTCTACGTTTTTTAGCACGGCCTTGATCTTCACAGCCATTTTCTCCCGCCCACGCGCTTTGTTTGGAAGGAAACTCGCAGACTTTATCTCACAAACCGAGCGCTATATTTACAGGCTTAATTGAATTAGCGGAATGCAATAAGAACATCATCCGAGCGTGCCCACGACTGTGCCCCCGTTCCATAATGTGCTCCATCATGAGCGCAGTACTCCATGCTCAGTGTTTAGCCGCTGGAGCTCAACCTTCTGCTGTTTACACGCGGCCCAAGCAGCGTAACCACGGCTTCTCTCCGCATTCCTGCAAGACTCTTCGGCATGTGTGCAGATACGGCTTTCGGAAAAAAAAAAACATGTGTATGAAAGGTCAGTGTATATGGTTTATTTTTGGAAAGAAGTGTGTCTTTGCAAAAGAATGCATGCTGCAAAAATAACACTGGACACAATATTAGGTACAAACGCTAAATGCTAAATAAAGGTCATTTCTACTCTCACATACACTACTTCATAACAATGATAAAATATAAATTAGAGCTGTCAAATATAATCAGTGAATCACAAAACCAAAATCACCCCAAAAAATTTTTTAAAAATTTGCATGAATCAGGTACCATAAATGCCTAATAAAGAAGGAAAAAAAACATATATAAGTCGCACTGGAGTATAAGTCGCGCCCCCGGCCAAACAATGAAAAAAACTGCAACCTATAGTCCGAAAAATACGGTATACAGTCGTGGTGAAAAGTTTACATGCACTTATGAAGGACATAATGTCATGGCTGTCATCACGTGGACAAAGATAAGACCTTCTAGAGGAAAGTTCTGTGGTCAGATGAATTAAAAAGTGGCCACAATACCCAGCAATATGTTTGGAGGAGAAAAGGTGAGGGAACACCATTCATACCGTCAAGCATGGTGGTGGTAATATTATGCCCTGGGCCTGTTTTGCTGCCAATGGAACTGGTGTCACGTTGTGCAAATGCTAAATAAAACAGAATACAAATCCTTTTCAACTTATATTCAATTGAATATACTGCAAAGACAATATATTTAGCATTCCAACTGGTAAACATTGTTACTTTTTTCAAATATTAGCTTATTTGAACTTTGATGCCTGCAACATGTTTCAAAAAAGCTGGCACAAGTCGCAAAAAAAAACTGAGGAAGTTGAGGAACGTTCATCAAACACTTATTTGGAACAGCCCACAGGTGAACAGGCTACTTGGGAACAGGTGGGTGCCATGATTGGGTATAAAAGCAGCTTCCATGAAATGCTCAGTCAATCACAAACAAGTACGGAGCGAGGGTCACAACTTTGTCAACAAATGCCTGAGCAAATTGTTTAAGAACAACATTTCTCAACCAGCTATTGCAAGGAATTTAGAGATGTCACCATCTACGCTCCGTAATATCATCAAAAGTTCAGAGAATCTGGAGAAATCCATGCACATAAGCGGCAAGGCTGAATACCAACATTGACCTTCCATCCCTCAGGTGGTACTGCATCAAAAAGCAATATATGTGTGTAAAGGATATCACAACAAGGGCTCAGGAACACTTCAGAAAACCACTGTCCGTAACTACAGTGGGTCGCTACATCTGTAAGTGCAAGTTAAAACTCTATTATGCAAAGCCAAAGTCATTTATCAACAACACCCAGAAACGCCGCCGGCTTCGCTGGGCCCGAGCACATCTACAAATGTAAAATGGACTGATGCAAAGTGGAAAAGTGTTCTGACGAGTCCACATGTCAAATAGTTTTTGGAAACTGTGGACGTTTGAACAAAGAGGAAAAGAACCCTTCCGGATTGTTCTAGGCCCAGAGTGTAAAAGGAAGCATCTGTGATGGTATGGGGGTGTATTAGTGCCCAAGGCATGGGTAACTTACACATCTGTGAACTATTTTGCAATGTGTTGATCCCATTAAATTCTAAGTTAATGCTTATATGTAAGGACAAAAAAAGGTTTCTCAGTTTGAACGTTAAATATGTTGTCTTTGCAGTCTATTCAATTGAATAGAAGTTGAAAAGGATTTTGCAAATCATTGTATTCTGTTTTCATTTACCATTTACACAATGTAACAGGTTCTGGGTTTTGTATTTAAATGCTGTAGGAAGGGAAATTGATATGGCCCCTTTCACCATGGTTTACCTGACACATGAAACGTGACAAATTAGGGGGGATGAACAAACCACTTCAGCCCATCCATCCATCCTTCCATCCATCTTCTTCCGCTTATCCGAGGTCGGGTCGCGGGGGCAGCAGCCTAAGGAGGGAAGCCCAGACTTCCCTCTCTCCAGCCACTTCATCTAGCTCTTCCCGGGGGATCCCGAGGCGTTCCCATGCCAGCCGGGAGACATAGTCTTCCCAACGTGTCCTGGGTCTTCCCCGTGGCCTCCTACCGGTTGGGCGTGCCTTAAACACATCCCTCGGGAGACGTTCGGGTGGCATCCTGACCAGATGCCCGAACCACCTCATCTGGCTCCTCTCGATGTGGAGGAGCAGCGGCTTTACTTTGTGTTCCTCCCGGATGACAGAGCTTCTCACCCTATCTCTAAGGGAGAGACCCGCCACACGGCGGAGGAAACTCATTTCGGCCGTTTGTACCCGTGATCTTATCCTTTCGGTCATGACCCAAAGCTCATGACCATAGGTGAGGATGGGAACGTAGATCGACCGGTAAATTGAGAGCTTTGCCTTCCGGCTCAGCTCCTTCTTCACCACAACGGATCGGTACAACGTCCACATTACTGAAGCCGCCACACCGATCCGCCTGTCGATCTCATGATCCACTCTTCCCTCACTCGTGAACAAGACTCCTAGGTACTTGAACTCCTCCACTTGGCGCAGGGTCTCCTCCCCAACCTGGAGATGACACTCCACCCTTTTCCGGGAGAGAACCATGGACTCGGACTTGGAGGTGCTGATTCTCATTCCGGCCGCTTCACACTAGGCTGCGAACCGATCCAGATGAAGCCATCAGGACCACATCATCTGCAAAAAGCAGGGACCTAATCCTGCGGTCACCAAACCGGAACCCCTCAACACTTTGACTGCCCCTAGAAATTCTGTCCATAAAAGTTATGAACGGAATCGGTGACAAAGGACAGCCTTGGCGGAGTCCAACACTCACTGGAAATGTGTCCGACTTACTGCCGGCAATGCGGACCAAGCTCTGGCACTGATCGTACAGGGAGCGGACTGCCACAATAAGACAGTCCGATACCCCATACTCTCTGAGCACTCCCCACAGGACTTCCAAAGGAACACGGTCGAATGCCTTCTCCAAGTCCACAAAGCACATGTAGACTGGTTGAACAAACTCCCATGCACCCTCAGGAACCCTGCCGAGAGTATAGAGCTGGTCCACAGTTCCACGACCAGGACGAAAACCACACTGTTCCTCCTGAATCCGAGGTTCAAACCACTTTAGCCGTCTGACGTAAAATATCCCAAACTTCCTACTTCGGCTGCAGGGTCAGTTGTCTAAAGTGTGGGACTTCCCAACCTTCACAAACACCCCCTCGTCCTCTTACACGAAACTCACCCAGGAATGAGGCCACATGAACCCCTTCCCCACCGTGCTGTGTGGGTGTGTCTAATGTCCTGGCTGGTGGACTTCCATCTGTATGCAGGCCATGGAGAGTAAACCACTAGTAAACATTTCCAGAGGGGTGGATGCGTTGCCAAGTGGCTACAGAGGGGGCATTGAAAGCAGCACTTAATATCACCGAGGGGGTCGTAGGGGAGGGAAGAGACGGACGCTGTTGGGGGGAAATAAAAGAGTAGCATGGCCGTTCGGTGGTAGCCATTGTGAAATGAAGCTTACTCACTGGCCGCATTCTAATGTGTAAGTTGTTGTCTCTCGGGCCGAGCCATTGCACCGACTCAGCAATCCGGGTCATAAAATGTGGCTTTGCACCAATCCCAGAGAGCGCATACCCAAAAGGGAAGTGGCATATGGGTTTAAACAGGCACGTGGCTGCCAACCACAAATATTTACCCATAAAACATCACGTTGATTCGCTTCACTACTCCCGAGATAGAGTATGGTAATTGTGACGATAAAACGTACACCCAGATGAATTGACCACTGAATGGTGTGTTTTGACAGTAATCTTCTCCAAATATCCTCACTCCCCAGACGTTTCTTGGTTCCGTGCATAAACACCATATGTTGCTTCATTGTAAACAGCATATGTGAGCAGGACTATGGGACGGGGGAGTAGGCAGCGTCAGCCGGGTGTCCGCCATTATTTTTTATTTCTTTAAAGGAAAACGACAAATCATTTTGGAGCTAGAAGCTGAGAGAACAGCCGATGAAAAGATAGTTTTTTTCATGGCTTTCTACTAGTGTTGTTTTTACATCGTGGTACTTTTCATTTTAGTTTAAGGTCCCAAATTTTACAAATCGCTTTTACATATGAGTTGGGAAATTGTGTTACATGTAAATATTAAAGCTGCAAGCAGCGTTGGTCGGGTCCGCCTTTGGCCGCTGCCAAGCCCTGGTCTAAGTCAGACCTACATAGATGTCTTTGTTTCATGTCTCTACGACATTCCTAACAGAAGTTACAAGCAGTTTTGTCTGGGTTTTTTCCTAGGGGGCGCTAGAGCGCAATTTTGACTTTTGGGGTTTGGTTTTTTATTAGATGGCAATTTTCGCCAGTCCTGATGTGTGTGTAAAATTTGGTGAGTTTTGAAGCATGTTAAGGGGGTCAAATTACAGATCGGCGTTTCTGGATGTTGTTGATAAATGGCTTTCGCTTTGCATAGTAGCGCTTTAACTTGCACTTTGAAGCATTTTAAGGGGGTCAAATTACAGCTCAAAGAGGCAAAAATAAAAATTTTTTAGGAAACTTTGTGCAGGGGTTCTCTGAAGGCGCGTAAAATCAAAACCGGAGCAGCAATCAAAACTTTGTTGGATAGTTTTAATCAAAAGGGTTGAATCCCTCTTCTGTGCGAGTTTGAAGCCGAAACGACAAACACACTCGGACTAGGTGAAGGGTTTTTACAAAACCTTTATTTTGAAGGGGTAATTTTTAACTTCCTGTTGATTGTTGCCTTAGGATGTCAATTATCTAAATGTAGGTCTAAGTGAGACCTACATAGAAGTTTTTGTTTCATGTCTTTCCGGCATTCCCACCGGAAGTTACAAGCAGTTTTGTCTGTGTTTTCTTCCTCGAAGCAGTTGTTGCTGTGTTTTGATCAAAAATTGGGCTAGAGCGCAATTTTGAGTTTTTTTTGTTTTTTTTCATTAGATCGCAATTTCTGCCAGTCCTGATGTGTGTGCCAAGTTTGGTGAGTTTTGAAGCATTTTAAGGGGGTCAAATTACAGCTCAAAGAGGCAAAAATAAAAATTTTTTAGGAAACTTTGTGCAGGGGTTCTCTGAAGGCGCGTAAAATCAAAACCGGAGCAGCAATCAAAACTTTGTTGGATAGTTTTAATCAAAAGGGTTGAATCCCTCTTCTGTGCGAGTTTGAAGCCGAAACGACAAACACACTCGGACTAGGTGAAGGGTTTTTACAAAACCTTTATTTTGAAGGGGTAATTTTTAACTTCCTGTTGATTGTTGCCTTAGGATGTCAATTATCTAAATGTAGGTCTAAGTGAGACCTACATAGAAGTTTTTGTTTCATGTCTTTCCGGCATTCCCACCGGAAGTTACAAGCAGTTTTGTCTGTGTTTTCTTCCTCGAAGCAGTTGTTGCTGTGTTTTGATCAAAAATTGGGCTAGAGCGCAATTTTGAGTTTTTTTTGTTTTTTTTCATTAGATCGCAATTTCTGCCAGTCCTGATGTGTGTGCCAAGTTTGGTGAGTTTTGAAGCATTTTAAGGGGGTCAAATTTCAGCTCAAAGTGGCAAAAATTTTATTTTTTGTGAAAATTTAGTTTTGAAGGGGTTTTTTCCAACTTCCTGTTGATTTCTGCCCGAGAAGGGAGGATTATGAAATGTAGGTCTAAGTTAGACCTACGTGACAGTTTTTGTTTCATGTCTGTACGACATTCCTAACGGAAGTTACAAGCAGTCTGTTTTTCTTTCCTTCCTAGGGGGCGTTAGCACGCAATTTAGATTTTTCTGGTTTGGCTGCCTAATAAGTTGGGAAGGCATGCCAGACCAATGTGTGTGTCAAATTTGGTGAGTTTTGAAGCATGTTAAGGGGGTCAAATTACACCGCATAGGTGCGGAATAATAATAAAACGCACCAGTTTCAATAGGGTCCTTGGCCCATGGCAAAGGACTCCACAGGAGTCCTTTGCCATGGGCCAAGGACCCTAAATAAATGGAATACAATGATTTGCAAATCTTTTTCAACCCATATTCAATTGAATGCACAACAAAGACAACATATTTGATGTTTAAACTCATAAACTTTATTTTTTTTGTAAATAATAATAAACTTAGAATTTCATGGCTGCAACATGTGCCAAAGTAGTTGGGAAAGGGCATGTTCACCATTGTGTTACATTACATTTTATTTCAACAACACTCAATAAACTTTTGGGAACTGAGGAAACTAATTGTTGAAGCTTTGAAAGTGGAATTCTTTCCCATTCTTGTTTTATGTAGAGCTTAAGTAGTTCAACAGTCGGGGTCTCCGCTGTCGTATTTTACGCTTGATAATGTGCCACACATTTTCCATGGGAAACAGGTCTGGACTGCAGGCGGGCCAGGAAAGTACCCGCACTCTTTTACTACAAAGCCACGCTGTTGTAACACATGGCTTGGCATTGTTTTGCTGAAATAAGCAGGGGCGTCGATGATAACATTGCTTGAATGGCAACATATTTTGCTCCAAAACCTGTATGGACCTTTCAGCATTAATGGTGCCTTCACAGATGTGTAAGTTACCCATGTCTTGGGCAGTAATACACCCCCCATACCATCACAGATGCTGGCTTTTGAACTTTGCGCCTATAAAAATCCGGATGGTTATTTTCCTCTTTGTTCCGGAGGAAACCACGTCCACAGTTTCCAAATATAATTTGAAATGTGGACTCGTCAGACGACAGAACACTTTTCCACTTTGCATCAATCCATCTTGGATGAGCTCGAGCCCAGCCAAGCCGGTGGCGTTACTGGGTGTTGTTGATAACTGGCTTTCGCTTTGCGTAGTAGAGTTTTAACTTGCACTTGCAGATGTAGCGACCAACTATAGTTACTGACAGTGGTTTTCTGAAGTGTTCCTGAGCCCATGTGGTGATATCCTTTACACACTGAGGTCACTTTTTGATGCAGTACCGCCTGAGGGATCTAAGGTCCGTAATATTTTTTAGTATTTAACTTTAACTTTTTATCATCGCTTAAGTGCAGTGATTTCTCCAGATTCTCTGAACCTTTTGATGATATTACGGTCCATAGATGGTGAAATCCCTAAAGTCCTCGTTGAGAAATGTTGTCTTTAAACTGTTGGACAATTTGCTCAGGCATTTGTTGACAAAGTGGTGACCCTCGGCCCGTCTTTGTTTGTGAACGACTGAGCATTTCATGGAAGTTGCTTTTATACCCAATCATGGCACCCACCTGTTCTCAGTAACCCTGTTCACCTGTGGGATTTTCCAAATAAGTGTTTGATGAGCGTTTCTCAACTTTCTCAGTCTTTTTTGCCACGTGTGCAAGCTTTTTTGAAACATATTGCAGGCATCAAATTACAAATGAGTTAATATTTGCAAAAAATAACAATGTTTACCAGTTCGAATGTTAAGTATCTTGTCTTTGAAGTCTATTCAATTGAATATAAGTTGAAAAGGATTTGCAAATCATTGTATTCTATTTTTATTTACCATCTACACAACGTGACATGTTTTTTTGTATATTGAAATAATAATGCAGCAACATAGTAGTACTAAAGCTGCACCTGCACTTTCAAACAGCGCACAAGCCCAGACATGACCTTTGAACTCTACGCCCAACAAGGTCATCACTTCAAAGAAAAAGTGTGTAAACCGACGACTTGACCCCGGCCCCGCCCGAATGTGATGGATATCCTTTAAAATATATAAAACTTATTGCTCGGATAACGGGTTATTATCCCCGCAACTTTGAAGGTGATTGGCTGAGAACTGTGACTGTTAGAACGCTGACAGGAAATCTCTACGGACATAGCAGACCTGAGCCAAATCCTATGTAGTCCCGTCTAAAAGAATAAAAGAATAGCTCACAACACACACACACACACACGCACACACACACTCGCCAAAAGCTCCTACACGAATCCAGACAAAGACGGGGGCACAGAAGAAATGTGAACATTCCTCAGAGATTGCACAAGAACTATGAGAAAGAAAGTCACCCTTTACTTTTCTCACATTCCTTCCCCAATTGACAGTGATGCTGTGAAAACATTGAAAAGGAAGCCCAGGTAGCTGCAGTAATACAATGCAGGCCAACAGTTGGGACACACGATGAGTTTTTCTTCATATTCACGAGTATTTACATTGTAGATTGTCACATCAAAACTAGGAATGAACACAAATGAGGGATTATGTATTTAACAAAAAAAAAATGGTGAAATAACTGAAAACATGCCACAAAATAGCCACCCTTTGCTCTGATTACGGCTTTGCACACTCTGGGCATTCTCTCCATGAGCTTCAAGAGGTAGTCACCTGACATGGTTCTCATTTCACAGGTGTGTCTTACCAGGGTTGATTAGTGGAATGTCTTGCTTTATCAATGGGGCTGAGACCATCACCTGATATTATTTTATTGAAGTGATTACATGTATTTATTTATTTTATTTTATCTTCCTATTAATCGTCATATGTCTTACTTGTATTTTTTTTTTTTTATCTCTACTCATGGTACTTCTTACAATTTTACAAGTTGTATTATTTTTTAATTTTCCAACGCCTCAGGGGTTATCGACCATGGATCCTGTGATAGTTTTTACTCACACGTCTCCTCTGTACTCAGCTATGCATTCATTTGTTCATACAGTTGCACGTGTGTGTGTGTGTTTGTGTTTGCTATCTGTGTCCGTGCGTACATACAGTCATGGTCACTAGTTTACGTACATTTTTAAAGAACATAAAGCTCATTTTTGTTTCATCTGACCCTCTAGAACAGGGGTAGGGAACCTACGGCTCTAGAGCCAGATGTGGCTCTTTTGATGACTGCATCTGGCTCTCGGATAAATCTGAGCTGACGTTGCTTAAAACGATAAGTAATGAATAATTCCACTTGTAATCACAGTGTTAAAAATATAAAACATTCTCATGCATTTTTAATCCATCCGTTTTCTATCGCACCTGTTCAAGAAGTTGCGTTAATGGTAAGAAGTTATTTATCTATTTTTGGTTAGTGTGGGGCTTGCCCTCCTGGGGGTTCTTCGGACTAGATATCAAGGCCAAGGTGGACCATCTACGCAACTGTCGCTGATTTCGAAGCCGGTCCTGGCACATCCCAGTTCGCTGCAGGCCCGCAGGCCACGCCCCCTCCACAGTTAGCTTCAGAATAACAATGTTATTGCAAAGAATAAGACACCTATTATACCCTAGAAATGTTGGTCTTACTTCAAAATGCACGTGTTTAGTTGTGTTCAGTGTTAAAAAAATATTGTTTGGCTCTTACGGAAATATGTTTTAAAATATTTGGCTTTTTGGCTCTCTCAGCCAAAAAGGTTCCCGGCTCCTGCTCTAGAAGGTCATATCTTTGTCCATGTGATGTCAGATTAAACAAAAATAGAATTGTTTGGCCACAATACCCAGCAATATGTTTGGAGGAGAAAAGGTGTGGCCTGTAATCCCAGGAACATCACACCTACTGTCAAGCATGGTGGTGGTAGTATTATTCTCTGGGCCTGTTTTGCTGCCAATGGAACTGGTGCTTTACAGAGAGTAAATGGGAGAATGAAAAAGGAGGATTTCCTCTAAATTCTTCAGGACAAGCTAAAATCATCAGCCTGGATGTTGGGTCTTGGGCGCAGTTGTGTGTTCCAACAGGACAATGACCCTAAACATGTCTAAAATGGTAAAGGAATGGCTAAATCAGGCTAGAATTACAGTTTTAGAATGGCCTTCCCAAAGTCCTGAATTATGGACAATGTTGAAGAAACAAGTCCCTGTCTGAAAACCAACACATTTAGCTGAACTGCACCAATTTTGTCAAGAGGAGTGGTCAAAAATTCAAGCAGAAGCTCGTGGATGGCTACCAAAAGTGCCTTATTGCGGTGAAACTTGCCAAGGGTCATGTAAGCAAATATTAGCATTGCTGTATGTATACTTTTGCTCACAACCTACTCAGTGACCTAGTGGTTAGATTGTCCGCCCTGAGATGTGTAGGTTGTGAGTTCAAACCCCGGCCGAGTCATACCAAAGACTATTAAAATGGGAGCCATTACCTCCCTGCTTGGCACTCAGCATTAAGGGTCGGAATTGGGGGTTAAATCACCAAAAATGATTCCCGGGCGCGGCCACTGTTGCTGCTCACTGCTCCCCTCACCTCCCAGGGGGTGAACAAGGGGATGGGTCAAATGCAGAGGACAAATTTCCCCACGCATAGTGTGTGTGTGACTATTATTGGTATTTTAGGTTTAATTTTCAGTAGAGCCATGATAAATTCATAAAAGAAGCAAACTTCATGAATGTTTTTTTGTTAGCAACAAGTATGTGCTCCAATCACTACATCACAAAAAATAAGAGTTGTAGAAATGATTGGAAAGTCAAGACACCCATGACATGATGTTCTTTACAAGTGTATGTACACTTTTGACCACGGCTGTATGTAATAAACTTGAACAAACAGCACACTGGGTTGTTATCATTTCATTTAATCTACAATGGTAGATGAAATGCCAGTGCCAGCAACTTGGGGGTTGCAGGTTCGATTCCCGCTTCCGCCATCCTAGTCACTGCCGTTGTGTCCTTGGGCAAGACACTTTAGCCACCTGCTCCCAGTGCCACCCACACTGGTTTGAATGTGACTTACATATTGGGTTTCACTATGTAAAGCGCTTTGAGTCAATAGAGAAAAGCGCTATATAAATATAATTCACTTCACTTCACAAATAACACATGTAAAGATTTAATATTCTACCTCTTAAAGGCCTACTGAAACCCACTACACGCAGTCTGATAGTTTATACATCAATGATGAAATATTAACATTGCAACACATGCCAATAAGGCCGGTTTATTTGACTAAATTACAATTTTAAATTTCCCGCGGAGGTTCTTGTTGAAAACGTCGCGGAATGATGACGCGTGTTTGTGACGTTATTGGTTAAGCGGAAATTTTAGCTCAGCACCACTTACGGCTAAAAGTCGTCTCTTTTCATCGCATAATTACACAGTATTTTGGACATCTGTGTTCCAGAATCTTTTGCAATTTGTTCAATTAATAATGGAGACATCAAAGAAGAATGCTGTTGGTGGAAAGCGGTGGATTGCAACCGAAACACAGCCGGTGTTTCTTTGTTTGTTGTGAAGCTTTAGCGAACATGTTTCTCTACCACATGTCCACCAGCAACTTTTTGGATGAGAAAATTGTGATATTAAGTCGGCTTTTACTGGGGAGACTTGTGCGGAGTTAGCGTCCTCCTGCAGCAGCTGTTATCTTGGCTCCTCCATTGGCTCCTCTCAGAGACACTGGCGGTCGCCGCAGCCCTCCGACTTTCAGGTATGACTTTATAATTTCACTGTAACACTATTAACACAATAAGCAGGTAAGGGATTTTCCAGAATTATCCTAGTAAATGTGTCTAATAACATCTGAATCGCTCCCACTGGCGTCACCTTTTTTTTTCTTTTTCTAGTGTTTCACTCTAACTTTCCTCATCCAGAAATCTTTCATCTCCGCTCAAATTAATGGGGAAATCGTCGCTTTCTCGGTCCGAATCGCTCTTGCTGCTGGTGGCTATGATTATGAACAATGTGAGGATGTGAAGAGCCCTAAAACCCGTGATGTCACGCGCACATTGTCTGCTACTTCCGGTAGAGGCAAGGCTTTTATATTAGCGACCAAAAGTTGCAAACTTTATCGTTGATGTTCTCTACTAAATCCTTTCAGCAAAAATATGCCAATATCGCGAAATGATCACCGCAGCCATCCGACTTTCAGGAAAGACTTTATAATCTCACTATAACACTATTAACACAATAAGAAGATAAGGGATTTTCCAGAATTATCCTAGTAAATGTGTCTAATAACATCTGAATCGCTCCCACTGCCGTTGCCTTTTTTTTCTTTTTCCAGTGTTTCACTCTAACTTTCCTTATCCAGAAATCTTTCATATACTCAAATTAATGGGGAAATCGTCGCTTTCTCGGTCCGAATCGCTCTTGCTGCTGGTGGCTACGATTATAAACAATATGAGGATGTGAAGAGCCCTACAACCCATGACGTCACGTGCACATCGTCTGCTACTTCCGGTACAGGCAAGGCTTTTTTATTAGCGACCAAACGTTGCGAACTTTATCGTCGATGTTCTCTACTAAATCCTTTCAGCAAAAATATGCCAATATCGCGAAATGATCACCGCAGCCATCCAACTTTCAGGAAAGACTTTACAATCTCACTATAACACTATTAACACAATAAGCAGAAAAGGGATTTTCCAGAATTATCCTAGTAAATGTGTCTAATAATATCTGAATTGCTCCCACTGCCGTCGCCTTTTTTTTCTTCTAGTGCTTCACTCTAACTTTCCTCATCCACAAATTTTTCATTCCCGCTCAAATTAATGGGAAAAATCGTTGCTCTCTCGGCTCGAATTGCTCTCGCTGCTGGTGGCTATGATTATAAACAATGTGAGGATGTGAAGAGCCCTACAACACGTGACGTCACGCGCACATCGTCTGCTACTTCTGGTACAGGCAAGGCTTTTTTATTAGCGACCAAAAGTTGCAAACTTTATCGTCGATGTTCTCTACTAAATCCTTTCAGCAAAAATATGGCAATATCGCGAAATGATCACCGCAGCCATCCGACTTTCAGGAAAGACTTTATAATCTCACTATAAAACTATTAACACAATAAGCAGATAAGATTTTTTCCAGAATTATCCTAGTAAATGTGTCCAATAACATCTGAATCGCTCCCACTGGCTTCGCCTTTTTTTCTCGTTTTCTAGTGTTTCACTCTAACTTTCCTCATCCACAAATATTTCATCCTCTCTCAAAGTAATGGGGAAATCGTCGCTTTCTCGGTCCGAATCGCTCTTGCTGCTGGTGGCTATGATTATAAGCAATGTGAGGATGTGAAGAGCCCTACAACCCATGACGTCACGCGCATATCGTCTGCTACTTCTGGTACAGGCAAGGCTTTTTTATTAGCGACCAAAAGTTGCAAACTTTATCGTCGATATTCTCTACTAAATCCTTTCAGCAAAAATATGGCAATATCGCGAAATGATCACCGCAGCCCTCCGACTTTCAGGAAAGACTTTATAATCTCACTATAATACTATTAACACAATAAGCAGATAAGGGATTTTCCAGAATTATCCTAGTAAATGTGTCTAATAACATCTGAATTGCTCCCACTGCCGTCGCCTTTTTTTTTCTTTTTCTAGTGTTACACTCTAACTTTGCTCATCCAGAAATCTTTCATATACTCAAATTAATGGGGAAATCGTCGCTTTCTCGGTCCGAATCGCTCTTGCTGCTGGTGGCTACGATTATAAACAATGTGAGGATGTGAAGAGCCCTACAACCCATGACGTCACGCGCACATCGTCTGCTACTTCCGGTACAGGCAAGGCTTTTTTATTAGCGACCAAACGTTGCAAACTTTATCGTCGATGTTCTCTACTAAATCCTTTCAGCAAAAATATGCCAATATCGCGAAATGATCACCGCAGCCATCCAACTTTGAGGAAAGACATTTCAAAAGATCGTGTTTCAAAGAGGGTCCCTTGCGAAGGGCAGAGATGGGTATTGCCACCACCTGGTGTTGAAGAAATGTGCGGGGCCGACCTTTAGGTTGTACAGGTACGACCGTATAATCTCACTATAACACTATTAACACAATAAGCAGATAAGGGATTTTCCAGAATTATCCTAGTAAATGTGTCTAATAACATCTGAATCGCTCCCACTGCCGTCGCCTTTTTTTTCTTTTTCTAGTGCTTCACTCTAACTTTCCTCATCCACACATTTTTCATCCTCGCTCAAATTAATGGGGAAAATCGCGAAATGATCAAGTATGACACATAGAATGGACCTGCTATCCCCGTTTAAATAGGAAAATCTCATTTCAGTAGGCCTTTAAGCAGACTTTCCATAGGGCTAAGAATAAAACCTAATTTTTGACCACGGCTGTGTGCGATAACGGGGGATATGGGTCACCGGGGTTTTGTTTTTAACTTTGTACACTTGCATTTCTTTTATGTATGAAAAGTGCTTTAAAAATAAAAATTGATTGATTGAAAAGTTGTGTTGTGAAACTTTTTGGCCTCTACTTTACTTCGAATAATGTTTAGGCCTAATGGTGTAGGTCAGAGGGGGTAAAGGACAATGAGATAAGCAAAATAGCAACAAAAAAAACAAAACCCCAAACAGATAAAGATTGAGGATTAGGGATCAATTATTCCAAAAGAAAAGGGACAAAGAATGTAAAATCAAGATGGAAAAGCAGCGTGAGGGAGACATGGAGGGAATTGGCGTCGGTGGTCAGATCTAATCCAGTGAGCATGTCTGTTGTCCTGGAAAGGAAACCCAATTATAAGGCACTTCCACTGGCCCGATGCCGCTCGGTGTGTGTGTGTGTGTGTGTGTGTGTGTGAGTGTGTGCTTGCGCTGAGAAGCTTGCTCTCATTACGTTGACTGACAGCTCCCATTTTGCCAGCACCCTCCCATATAGCGGCGCACTCGCACACAAACAGAGGGATATATCTCTTAGACTTCTCCCTGTTTGAAGCCCCGACACAAAATCACCCAGGCAGCAATTACTGCGGGAGGGGGCCGGACCCCTTGCAGCAGGTCAAGAACATCTTTAGAAGCTGACACAACATCAAGTCCGGTTTTACCCGGAAAAATGCTACACAGAAAACACGTCAAGGGCGAGGACGGCGATTCTTGTATCACACAACCCCCTGTCACTCTTTGAAAAACATCATACAGCAAGCACTCTTCGCTTCTTCCACCCGTAAATGACAAAAACATGCGAGGGCGTAATGATTTGACCTTTAACCTCACCGGTCTGTGTTGTCCAAAAGGCTTCAATATCAAATTAGTACTCATAACACGAATAAAAATCATAACAATCTACTAGGGCTGCGAATCTTTGCGTGTCCCACGATTCGATTCAATATCGATTCTTGAGGTCGCGATTCGATTATAAATCGATTTTTTTTTCGATTCAACGAGATTCTCGATTCAAAAACGATATTTTTCTAATTCAAAACGATTCTGTGTATACATAGGATATCAGCAGGATCTACCCCAGTCTGCTGACATTCTAGCAGAGTAGATTTAAAAGAAAAAAAGCTTTTATAATTGTAAAGGACAATGTTTCATCAACTGATTGAAATAACGTACATTTGTTTGAACTATTAGAGCAGGGGTCGGGAACATTTTTGGCAGAGAGAGCCAAGAAGCCAAATATTTTAAAATGTATTTCCGTAAGAGCCATATAATATTTTTTTTAACACTGAACACAACTAAACACGCGCATTTTTAAGTAAGACCTACATTTCTAGAGTATAATAGGTCTCTTATTCTTTGTGAAAACATTATTATTCTGAAGCTAACTTTGGAGGGGGCGTGGCCTGCGGGCCTGCAGCGAAGCGGGGTGTGCCAGGACCGGCCTCAAAATCAGCGACATGTGCGTAGATGGCCCACCTGGGCCTTGTTATCTAATCACCTGTCGTTCTGATATAAGCAGCAGCCAGGAGGAGAGACGGGGTTGGAGCTGGAGCCAGAGCGAGAACGAAAGAGAAAAAGACAATTGCTGGAAAGCAACTGAGAGACTCACTGAAAAATAAAACAATGTTGTAACCTTGAAACAAGCTCTCATGTCGGCAAGCCCCACACTAACCAATAATAAATAAATAACTTCTTACCATTAACGCAACTTCTTGGACAAAAAAAAAGGATGAGAATGTTTTGTATGTTGGACGTTATTTTTAACACTGTGATTACAAGTGGAATTATTCATTACTAATTGTGTTAAGCAATGTCAGCTCAGATTTATCCGAGAGCCAAATGCAGTCATCAAAAGAGCCACATCTGGGTCGCGAGCCATAGGTTCCCTACGCCTGTATTAGAGGAACCGAAAATATGACTTATTTTATCTTTGTGAAAACATTGGACACAGTGTGTTGTCAAGCTTATGAGATGCGTGTGTATATATATATATATATATATATATATATATATATATATATATATATATATATATATATATATATATATATATATATATATATATATATATGTATATATATATATATACTAGGGCTGTGAATCTTTGGGTGTCCCACGATTCGATTCAATATCGACTCTTGGGGTCACGATTTGATAAAAAATCGATTTTATCGATTCGATTCGATTCTCGATTCTAAAACGATATTTTTTCGATGCTTGTGTATATATATATATATATATATATATATATATATGTATATATATATATATATATATATATATATATATATATGTATATATATATATATACATATATATATGTATATATATATATATATATATATATATATATATATATATATATATATGTATATATATATATATATATATATATGTATATATATATATATATATATACATATATATATATATATATATATATATATATATAGATATATATATATATACTAGGGCTGTGAATCTTTGGGTGTCCCACGATTCGATTCAATATCGACTCTTGGGGTCACGATTTGATAAAAAATCGATTTTATCGATTCGATTCGATTCTGGATTCTAAAACAATATTTTTTCGATTCAAAACGATTCTGTATTCATTCAATACATAGGATTTCAGCAGCATCTACCCCAGTCTGCTGACATGCTAGCAGAGTAGTAGATTTTTGTAAAAAGCTTTTATAATTTTAAAGGACAATGTTTTATCAACTGATTGCAATAATGTACATTTGTTTGAAATATTAAACGAACCAAAAATATGACTTATTTTATCTTTGTGAAAATATTGGACACAGTGTGTTGTCAAGCTTATGAGATGCGAGGCAAGTGTAAGCCACTGTGACACTTTTAAATTTTTTTTATAAATGTCTAATGCAGGGGTGCCCACACTTTTCTGCAGGCGAGCTACTTTTCAATTGACCAACTCGAGGGGATCTACCTCATTTATATATATCATTTATATTTATTTATTTATGAAAGAGACATTTTTGTAAACAAGTTAAATGTGTTTAATGATAATACAAGCATGTGTAACACATATAGATGTCTTTCTTTCACGGAGACAAGAATATAAGTTGGTGTATTACCTGATTCTGATGACTTGCATTGATTGGAATCAGACAGTAATGATGATAACGCCCACATTTTCAAATGGAGGAGAAAAAAAGTTGTCCTTTCTGTACAATACCACATGAAAGTGGTTGGTTTTTGGCATTTAATTCATCCAGCTTCCATACACTTTACAAGAAAAACATTGGCGGCAAATTCCGTAGCTTGCTTGATTGACATTCACGGCACCCGAGGGTCTTTGAGATGACGCTGGCTGCTGCCAGTTCATTATTATGAAAAAATGACAGAGAGGAAGGCGAGAAACACTTTTTTTACAACAGACTTTCGCGCCGTCCCTTCCGTCAAAACTCTAAAGGCCGACTGCACATTTCCTATCCCCACAATAAAAGCCCTGCTTCATGCTGCCTGCACTAACAAAATAAGAGTCTCGGAAAGCTGGCGTGCACAAGTGATGTGCACGCCAGTTTTCTGAGCGATCGCTTGTGCACGCCAGTTTTCCGAGACTCTGTATTTAGTTAGCGCAGGCAGCATGAAGCAGGGCTTTTATTGTGAAGATAGGAAATGTGCAGTCGGCCTTTAGAGTTTTGACGGAAGGTACGGCGCGAGAGTCTGTTGAAATAAAAAGTGTTTCTCGCCTTCCTCTCGGTCATTTTTAATAATAATGATCTTGCAGCAGCCAGCGTCATCTCACAAGACCCTCCGGTACCGTGAATGTCATTTAAGTGACGTCTTGGTGAAGATTGATGATCACTAATTTTTAGGTCTATTTTTTTTGAAAGCCTGGCTGGAGATCGACTGACACACCCCCCGACTGGTAGCTCGCGATCGATGTAATGGGCACTCCTGATCTAATGATAATGTCAATGAAGGATTTTTAATCACTGCTATGCTGAAATTATAACTAATATCGATACTGTTGTTGATAATATTAATTTTTGTTTCTCTACTTTTGGTTTGTCCTGTGTCGTGTTTGTGTCTTCTCTCAATTGCTCTGTTTATTGCAGTTCTGAGTGTTGCTGGGTCAGGTTCTGTTTTGGAATTGGATTGCATTGTTATGGTATTGCTGTTTAGTGGTTTTTTGATTGATTATTAAAAAAAAATGCGATTTAAAAAAAATTAGTATCGATTCTGAATCGCACAACGTAAACGATTCGATTCGTATTCGAATCGATTTTTTTCCACACCCATAATATATACAGTATATATATATATATATATATATATATATATACAGAGCAGAGAAATGTCACACCCCTTCGCGTCCATATTGCGAATAAAGCGTGCAAAGCCACCACAGTGTATATGTTTCTTTTACTTTTTATTCATAGCTGTATGAAGAGTGTCTAGTTGTATCTGCTGCTTTAATGTCTTTAATGTCTGTCCTTTGTGTTCTTTGATGTTTGATGTTTCCCTCTTACACACATGTAAGAGGGATGTGTTCTATGGCTATGAGTTGTTGTTTTTTTCCCTTGGCCTCAGTCTGCACCCCCTCTTCAGGGCCCAGGCTAAGACTGATTTTTTTATTTTATTTTAAACTTCTATTTTTTTCTCCCATTCCCCCCCCCCCCCCCCCCCCCCCTTGTTTACCTGTATCTCATCTTTTTTGTAAGGGGCGCTGGAAGCCGGCAGACCCGTCAGCGATCCTGTTCTGTCTCCCTGTAATGTTTGTCTAATCTTGAATGGGATTGTGCTGAAAATTTAAATTTTCCTGAAGGAACTCTCCTGACAGAATAAATAAAGTACTATCTAATCAAAGCTGCCGCTGTTTGCTCCTTTGTTTACACAGCGAAATGTAAACGTTTCTTCACTGCCACGCTAAAAACACGGTAAATGCCATCGTTCATGTTAGCGAACCAGTCAATAGATTCGGTGTGTTGGTAAATGTCACAATCCTCCAGATGTACTACTCTAACATTTAACCGTGCAGAAGCAAACTGATTTGCATTTGAAGAAAGCCAACTAAGAATCCACAGAAGAAAGTTCAGTCACAGTTTTAGTCATACTTTGCATTTTTGGAACTCACTTTTTATCTCTCCCTGGACGCGATTCCTCTCTCCTGCAGCGTCCTTTGTTGTCAATTATGCAAATGAGGCAGAGAATTCCTTCAGGCTACTTCGAGCAACTTTTTGGACGTCCACGAGCTATTTTCCTCACTGAGGAGTTGATACACTTTTGACACACCGTCCACATTTTTCTTTTCTCTATTAAGCAGCAGTTCCTTGCTTTAATGACAAACACCTGCATGCTGGCCTTGTCACACTTTCTTTGGCGTTCATTTTTTTTTCATTGAAAAAATGCGGATCCGCACCATCAGCAGAAATCATTAAAAAAGGAAACTCTGTTGACAGTAAAAAGTCGTTGTTGCAATTGTTGGACATGACTTTAACCTTCGTCTTGTGTTAGGGTCGGCACCGACCCGTTTTAGTTTTTAAATGCATACAAACACCACATACATTTATTTTTTTGCATCAAAGCTTTTTGACTTTGTCAGGAACCTCTTTGTCAACAAAATAAAACATTTGAATTTTTTTCACTAAATTATACAATGCTCTGGTAGAAATTATGCCCTTGGTGTTGTTAGGGTCGGTTTCGACCCGGTTATAAAAATAAGATGATAAAGCAATGATAAGAGCCAAAACTGAACACACTGACAGCCAGCTCCTCTCCCAATGACGTGAGCTTTAGTGGATTCTCATTTTACCTTGTTATCCTGTACAAAAACAAACAAAAGACAGACACTAAAAGTGTCACTTTTTGCCACTCTGATTTTGTTTTTTATTAGTTTTGGAACTAGTAATCTATTTCTCTTGGTTTCATTTGCTTGATTGGTTGTTGTTTGTTTGATGTTGGATTTCTGTTGCTGAAAAAAATACTTTTTAGCCTTTTTCTTGAAGTAAATATATATGGGTCGAAATTGACCCGTAACACCATAGATGTTACTATAGTTAAAATTCTTAAAATTAAAAAAAAAAAAAAACACATTTACTTAAGAGATGTGTTCTAATACCCCTTAGTAATAGTTAGGTAACACAACAACCTTTTTTTTATGTATGTGATTCTCTTGAGGTTCGTTTTACCATTTTTGAAAATTTAAATCGAGGGGTATACTGACAAAAAAAGGCCCAATGGCCCAAACCAAAAATATTAAAACCAATATTTTCAAGGATAAGGAAGCCTAACGAGGTAACCAAGAGATGAGAAACAAATTGGATGATAGATAATTGTTTTTAGTGTATTTTACAGCTGATTTAAGACATGGGTCAAAACCGACCCGTTAACATAAGAGATGGTAACAGAAAGCTAACACAAGAGGAAGCTTAAAGCATAAACAAGCATGCATGACTATAGCTCTTGTCTCAAAGTAGGTCTACTGCAGGCGTGTCCAAAGTGCGGCCCGAGGGCCATTTGTGGCTCCCAGCTAATTTGTTAAGGGCCCCCGGCCCATTCTAAAAAACAATAATAATAAACATAAAAGTGCAATAAAAGAGTAAACAGTGGTATGTACAGTTGTGATCAAAATTATTCAACCCCCACACAATTTTGGTGTTTTAGCAAGTTGGACATTTATTCCGTATTTTGTTTATAGTCATATCAAATAAAGATGTGTCAAATAAACAAATGCAACTTAAATTGTAACATTGTATTTTACAAAATACCAAAAAAGGAAATTTTTCTTAACATCTCATTGACAAAATGATTCAACCCCCTAGTTCCATGCATCTTTAGTACTTAGTAGAACACCCTTTGGCAGTAATGACATCCTTCAAAGGTGATACATAACCGGACACAAGCTTCTTGCAACCATCTACAGGTATTTTAGCCCATTCCTCTTGGGCAAAGGCCTCCAGTTCATTCATATTCTTGGGCTTGCGTGCTGCAACTGCCTTCTTCAAGTCCCACCACCGCTTTTCTATAGGATTTAGGTCTGGTGACTGTGAAGGCCACTCCAGGGTCTTCCCGCCCTTCTTCTGCAACCATTCTGATGTTGATTTGGAGGTATGCTTGGGATCGTTGTCCTGTTGGAAAGTCCAACGTCTCCCAAGCCTCAGCTTCGTCACTGACTTCATGACATTTGCATATAATTCATAATGCCTTGAACGCGCTGGAGATTCCCGGTACCTGAGGCAGAGAAACAGCCCCAGAGCATGATTGACCCCCCCACCATGCTTAACAGTAGGCAAGGTGTTCTTCTCTTTGTACGATTAATTTTTTCTCCTCCAGAAATAACAAAAGAGTTCCAGTTTTGTCTCATCACTCCATAGAACAGTTTCTCAAAACCTTTGGGGTTTGTCCAGATGATTTTTGGCATACTGGAGTCTATTTTTCTTGTGTTTGGTAGTCAGAAGTGCGGTGCGCCTGGGAGTTCTGGCATGGAGGCATTCATCTCGTAGTGAGTGCCGTATTGTCTGGGACGAAACCTGCGTTCCCCCCTCTGCAATGTCCTGTTGTAGTTCCTCAGCTGTTACCCGGGGGGTTTTCACCACTGTAAGCTTCAAATACCGGACAGCATCCTCTTTCTAACACATCCAGGTCGTGTTTCCACTGTGCCTTTAGCTTTAAACTTGCGAATTATGCCCCCAACTGTGTCTCTTGGAATGTGTAATGTCTTTGCTATTTTCTTATGTCCATATCCTTTCTTATGAAGAGAAATTACCTCCTCTCTTGACTTCTTTGACCACTCCCTGGACTTCACCATGTTGCAAATACACCATTGACCATCTACAAGAAGCTGAGCGTCACAGTCTTTTTCAATCAGTTTAATTGTTGCTCGTTATGGTTCTAATCACATCTACAGGTGTTTTCAACACCTGATTGAAAAGACCTTATTCAGATTGTGTTCTTAAGAGTTATGATCTTCAAGGGGGTTGAATAATTGTGTCAATGAGATATTAAGAGAAATGACACTGTTTGGTATGTCACAAAATATAATGTTGTAATTCAAGTTGCATTTGTCTATTTAATGCATCTTTATTTGATATGACTATAAACAAAATACGGAATAAATGTCCAACTTGCTAAAACACCAAAATTGTGTGGGGCTTGAATAATTTTGATCACAACTGTAACAAGAAAAAGTTGCAGTGTTGACACTAATAACACAAAGCTGCCATGCGGACTGTTATTGACCTGCTGAAGGCTTCAATTACTTCACTGGAACAATTTCACTTTCAAATATTGCATATTTTGTGTGAAACAACATTTTCTTTCACAAAAAAGGGCATCAAAAAAACAAAAAAGTATGAAAAAAAATTATAAAATCTTATAAACAAGAGATCTACAGACTTAAGCGTTAAAAGTAAAAAAATATAAATATACATTTGGCTTATTTTCAACACTTATATATTTTTTTATTATTATGAATTATTGACCCATTTAGGGTTCCAATTACTTCACGTCAAATATTCCACTTTGAAATGTTTTGGGGGAAAATGTTGCATAGTTTGTGTATTTGCCATATAAATAAGGGTTTTGACATGAAGGCCATAAACATAAAAAACAAAATTTTAAAAAATGTTATAACGACAGACAGACCTGAAGTTGATCTGGAGATTCCAGCGTTAAATAAAAAAAATTATACTTTATGACTTATTTCCAACATTTTTATGACTGAGACCCTTCCGGAGACCGGGGACCAAACTTGAGGAAAGCCATAAAGGTAAAAAAAAACAACAACTATTGTATTGCTTTTAAAAAAGAAAAATATCAAAATGGCCCCCGCATACTTAGATTTTTCAGTCTGCGGCCCTCAGTGGAAAAAGGTTGGACACCCCTGGTGTACTGTCACCACCTGTCACATCACACCTTGACTTATTTGGACTTTTTTTGCTCTTTTCCTGTGTGTAGTGTTTTACTTCTTGTCTTGCGCTCCTTTTTTCTTTTTTGGTATTTTCCTCTAGCACAGGGGTCGGGAACCTTTTTGGCTGAGAGAGCCATGAAAGCCAAATATTTAAAAATGTATTTCCGTGAGAGCCATATAATATTTTTTAACACTGAATACAACTAAATGTGTGCATTTTTAAGTAAGACCAACATGTTTATTCGTTTTAATAACATTATTATTCTGAAGTTAACCAATAATAAATCGAATACTTCTTACCATTAATGCGACTTCTTGAACAAGCCTGGTAGAAAACGGATGGATCGATAAAATGCATGAGAATGTTTTGTATTTTGCACATTATTTTTAGCTCTGTGCTTACTAGCGGAATTATTCATAATTATCGTGTTAAGCCAGGGGTGCCCACCGCACACTGAAAAATCAGAGCAAGCGGGGGCCGTTTTCATCATTTTTATTTTAAAAACCAATACATGTATAAAAAATATACATTTAGGCCTCCACTCAGTTATGATCCCGGGGACCCCAAAGGGTTTTGGTCAAAAAAAAAAAATATTAAAAATGTGTCATTATTCAGTATTATAATTTTTATTATTATGCAAGTTTTAAATCTCTAGATCAACATTAAGGAAAAAAAAATGGAAAAAACACTAAATATGCAATATTTTCACCCATTAACTTTTTTAGGTGGGATGTTTGAGATTATATAATAATTGGAGCCTTAAGTTTGGATTTTGATTCATTATTATTTTTTGAGCAATGACACTTAAAAACAAATCACAATAAAATCATTGGGGATCCAAAAGTGTCCTATTTATTAAAGTGTTAAAAAATAAATCATACAATTTTTTTACCGTTTACTTTTAGCACAATAATCTCGAGATCAACTTCAGATACATCCGTCAATTTTACGTTTTATTGTTGTTTATGTTTTGTTTGTTTTAGGCCCTTCTTTAAAAAAAAAAAAAAACAGCTCAGTTTTTTAAATGGTATAACACAAAATATGCAACATTTTCCCCAAAAAATATCTCAAAGTGGAATATTTAATGTGATTTAATCAAAGCCTTGTATAGGTCAATAATTCAAAATGACATTGCTTTTTATTTATTATTCTTTTTTAAAGAAAGAAACAGCCTGCATGGCAGCTTTGTGTTATAAGAGTAAGCATTGCAACAATTTCTTGTTACATTTCACCTGTTTGCTCTTTTATACCGCTTTTTATGTTTTTTATTATTTTTTAATTGTGTTCTCAAAATGTGCCGTGGGGCCGTTAAAAAATGACCCGCAGGCCGCACTTTGGACAGCCCTGTGTTAAGCAATGCCAGCTAAGATTTATCTGAGAGCCAGATGAAGTCATGAAAAGAGCCACATCTGGCTCTAGAGCCATAGGTTCCCTACCCCTGCTCTAGCAGTTTCATATCTTCCTTTAAGCGATATATCCCGCATCTACTTTGTTTTAGCAATCAGGAATATTTCAGTTGTTTTTATCCTTCTTTGTGGGGACATTGTTGATTGTCTTGTTCGGCTGTACACTGTGGACGCCCTTTTTGCTCCACAGTAAGTCTTTGCTGTCGTCCAGCATTCCGTTTTTATTTCTTTTGTAGCCAGTTAACTTTTAGTTTCGTTCTGCATAGCCTTCCCTAAGCTTCAATGCGTTTTCTTAGGGGCACTCGCCTTTTGTTTATTTTAGTTTTTTTGCATTAGAAACAATTTTACCTGCGCACTGCCTCCCGCTGTTTCCGACATCTATAAAGCAATTAGCTACCGGCTGCCACCTACTGTTATGGAAGTGTTAATCTGCCGAGCTCTAGACAGCACCGACACTCAACAACAACACATGATTTGCAGACTACAATTACTGGTTTGCAAGAAAATAATACGTGAATGCGATATCACTCGCCACAGAGGTATCGAAATATGACGGTAGTTCTTTTTATGAGTTTGATCTGCACCAATAAAGTCTTACTTCTTGTCTTGTGCTCCGATTTCGGTAGCTTTTTCTCTTTTTTGGGGAATTTTCCTGTTGCAGTTTCATGTAGTGATACTTCCCACATCTAGTTGTTTTTAGCAATCAAGAATAAACTAAAAACTAAACTATTTATCCTGTTTTGCCTCATCTCATTGTTTAGCCTCAGAGATTTTTAGGGGTGTCCACATGCTGCCAGGCTTGCCACTGACAGTTTGGTCATTTTCCCAGGTTTTGGTGATTTAATCACTGTCTAGTGTTATTTTTACTAACTACTTCCTGTGTTTAGAATCACTTCCTGTCCTGGTGCTCTTGTTTTGTCAGGATTTCCGGTTTAGTCTCCGTGTTTTGATGCACCTTTACTGTCTGTTTCGGGTCCTGTCAGCACACCTGATTCTAATTCATTAGTTGTACTTAGTACCACCTGGTCCCTCTTTCAGGCCTGGATCATTGTACTTTTGAGACCGATACTTAGTGTGCTGTGTTTGTTTGTCCCTGCTTCCTGGACTATTAAATTAGTTCTACTTGCAAGCCGTCTGCTATTTCCGCATCCTTGGGGGTCACGATGCAATTAGCTGATAATATACAACTGTTTCACGTCCGATACGTTACCCATATTGGAGCTCTTGATTATTGGGCGATACCAATCGGATGTGATATCAGAACTAATAATAAATGTATTTTATTGTAGTGTGGATTTTTGGAAAAGGTTTGATCAAGTTAGATTATTTAGAGAACAATGGTAGTGTGGTAGTCATTTTTGTGTTATTTATATTTCTTTAGTCCTGCATATATTATTAAGGTAAATATATTATCCATCCATCCATTTTCTACCGCTTATTCCCTTTTGGGGTCGGGGGGGGCGCTGGCGCCTATCTCAGCTACAATCGGGCGGAAGGCGGGGTACACCCTGGACAAGTCGCCACCTCATCGCAGGGCCAACACAGATAGACAGACAACATTCACACTCACATTCACACACTAGGGCCAATTCAGTGTTGCCAATCAACCTATATTTGCTGTTTATTTCTATTTAAGTTGTTTTCATCCTTCTTTGTGGGGACATTGTTGATTGTCTTGTTCTGTTCGAAACATGGAGAAACATCTACTCCTCAGTGGGAAGGACTGGTAAAATCACGGCACGATAACTTCAAAATAAAGACAACTTCAGATGGTTTTCTTTGTTTAAAAATAGAACAAGCACATTCTAAAATTGTACGACTCATAATGTTGTTGTTTTGTTTTTTTTTACACTTACATGTTCTATCTTTATTTGTTGTTATTTGTACTTTCTGAATACATTATGTGATAATGTTCATCAGTCAACTTATTGGTGAACATTTTCAATCTATCAATATAAAAAAATAATATCAAAATTAAATTACAGGATGTTGTTTATGTAGTTTGATAATTTTCCCCAACTGGTGCATGAAAATCATGTGGTTTATTGTTATTTATTACATATGTAGCATCATCTACAACATGGGTGTCAAACTCTGGCATGTAATTTATTTTGGCCCTTGAGACAATATTAAATTAACATTAGAGCTGGTTAGGGTTAGGGTTAGGGTTAGGGTTAATTCTAATACTTGCCAACCCCCAAGATACTCCCGAATTTCAGTGCCCCCCCCCAAAAAAAATCTACCAGGGCAACCATTCTCTTGAATTTCTCCCGATTTCCACTCGGACAACAATATCGGCGGCGTGTTTTAAAGGTACTGCTTTTAGCGTCCTCTACAACCTGTCGTCATGTCCGCTTTTCCGCCATAAAATCAGCGAGCCAGCCCAGTCACGTAATATATGCGGATTCTACACACAAACACACACACACAAGTGAATGCAAGGCATACTTGGTCAAAAGCCATACAGGTCACACTGAGGGTGGCCGTATAAACAACTTTAACACTGTTACAAATATGCACCACACTGTGAACCCACACCAAACAAGAATGACAAACACATGCCGATTGTATTGTACCATATGTCCCGGGCAAGAAATCTGCGTTCAAAGGACTCCGGCTTATTAGTGATTCCCAAAGCCCAAAAAAAGTCTGTGGGCTATAGAGCGTTTTCATTTCGGGCTCCAGTACTCTGGAATGCCCTCCCGGTAAAAGTTCGAGATGCCACCTCAGTAGAAGCATTTAAGTCTCACCTTAAAACTCATTTGTATACTCTAGCCTTTAAATAGACTCCCTTTTTTGACGAGTTGATCTGCCGTTTCTTTTCTTTTTCTCCTATGTCCCACTCTCCCTTGTGGAGGGGGTCCGGTCCGATCCGGTGGCCATGTACTGCTCGCCTGTGTATCGGCTGGGGACATCTCTGCGCTGCTGATCCGCCTCCGCTTGGGATGGTTTCCTGCTGGCTCCGCTGTGAACGGTACTCTCGCTGCTGTGTTGGATCCGCTTTGGACTGGACTCTTGCGACTGTGTTGGATCCATTATGGATTGAACTTTCACAGTATCATGTTAGACCCGCTCGACATCCATTGCTTTCCTCCTCTCCAAGGTTCTCATAGTCATCATTGTCACCGACGTCCCACTGGGTGTGAGTTGTCCTTGCCCTTATGTGGGCCTACCAAGGATGTCGTAGTGGTTTGTGCAGCCCTTTGAGACACTAGTGATTTAGGGCTATATAAGTAAACATTGATTGATTGATTGATTGACATTTCGGGAGAACATCCGCACTGTAACATCAACATGACAGAACAAATACCCAGAACCCCTTGCAGCACTAACTCTTTCGGGACGCTACAATATACACCCCCGCTACCAACAAAACTGGATTTTGCAAGTCTTTATAAAGTCATATAAGCTTTTGCTTGTTCAATATTCAATGCAAAACTTGTTTGGGTCCCTATTAAAAGGTTAAGTTGTTCAACTTTGGCCCGCGGCTTTGTTCAGTTTAGAATTTTGGCCCACTCTGTATTTGAGTTTGACACCCCTGATCTACAAAGACACGAAAAATTGCTACTGCAACATCTAGTGGACATATTTAGATCTGCAGTTTCTTTCAGTCAAAATTTCGGCTCATTTTTATTCTTAGCAAACTCATGCTCCTTAGCATTTTGACAATCTATTTTGATTTCCATATTAATCATGTGGTTACTTCTATTGATATACGGTTTGTACTTTTACCGTTTTCATCTGTCACCCATGCTTTCTTTTTGAAATACTCCTGTAATGTCCAATGATGTTTAGATACTTGTTTTCAGGATAGTCCATTCTTTTTCAACTTTTTCTTACATTATTCGGTCTTTGGACGATGTCTTCTGTATCTTCTGTTTATATTAAGTTGTAGATATTTGTGACTTTAGGCAAATACTAAAGGGTTTAGCTCAGGGGTCACCAACCTTTTTGAAACCAAGAGCTACTTCTTGGGTACTGATTCATGCGAAGGGCTACCAGTTTGATACACACTTAAATAAATTGCCAGAAATAGCCAATTTGCCCAATTTACCTTTCATAAATACATCTATATATATAAAAAAAATGGGTATTTCTGTCTGTCATTCCGTCGTACAAATTTTTTCCTTTTACGGAAGGTTTTTTGTAAAGAATAAATGATGAAAAAAACACTTAATTGAGCGGTTTAAAAGAGGAGAAAACACGTAAAAATTTAAAATTAAATTTTGAAACATACTTTATCTTTAATTTAGATTCTTTAAAATTCAAAATTCAACCGAAAAATATGAAGAGAAAAACTAGCTAATTCGAATCTTTTTGAAAAAATTAAAAAAATAATTTATAGAACATCATTAGTAATTTTTCCTGATTAAGATTAATTTTAGAATTTTGATGACATGTTTTAAATAGGTTAAAATCCAATCAGCACTTTGTTGGAATACATAACAAATTGGACCGAGCTATATTTCTAACAAAGACAAATCATTATTTCTTCTAGATTTTCCAGAACAAAAATTTTAAAATAAATTCAAAAGACTTTGAAATAAGATTTAAATTTGATTCTACGGATTTTTTATATTTGCCAGAATATTTTTTTTGAATTTTAATCATAATAAGTTTGAAGAAATATTTCCCAAATATTCTTCGTCGAAAAAACAGAAGCTAAAATGAAGAATTAAATTAAAATGTATTTATTATTCTTTACAATAAAACAAATAAATTTACTTGAACATTGATTTAAATGGTCAGGATAGAGAGGAAGGAATCTAAATGTGTTTAAAAATCCAAAAATAATTTTTTAAGGTTGTATTTTTTCTCTGAAATTGTCTTTCTGAAAGTTAAAAGACGCAAAATAAAACAATAAATCAATTTATTTAAACAAGTGAAGACCAATATTTTGTTGGATTTTCAAATTCTATTTGAGTCTCGTCTCTCTTAGAATTAAAAATGTCGAGCAAAGCGAGACCAGCTTGCTAGTAAATAAATACAATTTAAAAAATAGAGGCAGCTCACTGGTAAGTGCTGCTATTTGAGCTATTTTTAGAACAAAGCGAGACCAGCTTGCTAGTAAATAAATACAATTTAAAAAATAGAGGCAGCTCACTGGTAAGTGCTGCTATTTGAGCTATTTTTAGAACAGGCCAGCGGGCGACTCATCTGGTCCTTACGGGCCACCTGGTGACCCCTGCTCTAGCTCCATCCTATCTTGCTGATTGTATTGTACCTTATGTCCCGGTCGGAAATCTGCGTTCTAAGGACTCTGGCTTATTAGTGATTCCTAGAGCCCCCCAAAAAGTCTGTAGAATGTTTTCTATTTGGGCTCCAGTACTTTGCAATGTTTTACCGGTAACAGTTAGAGATGCTACCTCAGTAGAAGCATTTAAGTCCCCTCTTAAAACTCATTTGTATAATCTAGCCTTTAAATAGAACCCTCTTTTAGACCAGTTGATCTGCTGTCTCTTTTCTGCTCTGCAATGGGAAGGTAGAGGAAATTAAGTCAATTAGGTTCATGCTATAGAATCAGAATATCCTGTACTTACTTTGGTACTGACGCATAATACAAGCAGAAGCTGATAAGGAGTAAAAAGTGTCGTAGTCAGTGTTGTAAAGAGAAAATAAACTCCAAAGAAAAAAGTTTTTTGTTCTTCAAACTTAAGATGGATTATTTTTGGTGCATTGAATAGACCAACAGTTTTGAGACCAGTCAAGACAAACTCATATCCTTTGATATATTTCCGGAGCCAGGCTAAATGATGACGACTTTCACATGTGATAGCACGGACGCGGCTGATAAACGACATGTCCGTGCAAGTGTCCTTCTGATGGGATGTTTTCTCCAATCAAGGTCCACACATTCATCATGTGCAGCCACAGATACAGACGGATGTCTTGAGGGGTGGGGACTTAGATCGCTGGCTAAATGAATGGATAGATGGATGGAGGGATGGATGAAAAGATGATGAGGGAGGAAGATGTGACATAAGCGTAAAAGTAAATGAGGAAGGAGGCGCCGTCACTGGAATGAGGAACGCAATGAAATGAAAAATAGCTAACATTATAAAAGGTGTTATGCCCCCATGACTATCTATCTGTATATATATACTGTGTATACATATATATATATATAATACACACATATATATCTATATATATACATATACACATATATATATATACATATACATATATATATATATATATATACATATATACATATATATATATATATATATATATATACACACACATACATATACATATATGTATATATATATATACATATACACACACACACACATATATATATACATACGTATACATATATATACATATATACTGTATATATATACAAATCTACATACATATATACATATATGTACATATACATATATACTGTATATATATATATATATATATATATATATACAAATCTACATACATATATACATATATGTACATATACATATATACTGTATATATATATATATATATATATATATATATACAAATCTACATACATATCCACATACATAAATATATACAGATATATACATATATACATAAATATATACATACATATATATGCATACAAACATATATACATACATATATATGTATGTATATATACATATATGTATATATATATATATATATATATATATATATGCATATACATATATGTATATATATATATATATATATATATATATATATATATATATATACATACATGTATATATATATATATATATATATATGTATATATATATATACATATATGTATATATATATATATATATATATATACATATATACATATATATATATATATATATATATATATATATATATATATATATATATATATATATATATATATATATATATATATATATAATACACATATGTATTCAGGTCCTTTAGCAATTGCTATATCTTCGCTATCAAAATATTTATTCATATATTACATACAGCCTATTATTTGCGCATTATTGACGAGTGATGCACCGAAAATTCGGCCGTCAAAAAAGGACTCGGCGAAATCGGATGTTGTGATGAAGTATCCACTTTACCCGCGCCTACGAATGACGTGGCTAGCCTAAAGCTGATGAATAAGTCGCATTGCCATTTACACTGCAGTCACATTCAAAAAGATTATATTACATCGGATTCAGACAAGTTTAGTTAGTTTAGTCTTTTTTTGAAGGGACAATGCAAAGCTCAAAGACAGACATGTTCTGCAAAAGATTTTGGCTAAATAGTTAATTTCCATCTACAGTCTCTGGTTCCCTAAACTAAAAAGATACAAAAAGCATGCAATGAAATCACAACAATAAAATTATACTATAGCATGTAATCAAATTAAGAAAAGTCATAAAATGTCCTCTCATTGACACATACTTATTTAACATTACAAGCACACCTCTCCTTTACATCATAACACAGACAATACATGCTCATGTTCACATCTGTCATCATTTGTAAAAACAACCATGATTTTAACAAACACCTCTCGGATTTAAATAAAATGTTCTCATGCATAAATATAAGTTGACATGTCAGACATAGTGCCCACCTCAATGACCTTGTGAGCAGCTTTGATTGCGACAAAGCCACTTTTTAAGTTTGATAGTGAATGAAGAATAATCTGTTAGACTTTTCCATTTCTTTATAGCTTTATAAAAGAGGTTTTACATCTGGGTACGCAACACTGCCCCCTGGTGGATACTCCTTTGTTTCTAGTTGTCACAACAGATGTAAACTGGACAAAGTGCTTAAGTGGCGCAAGGACTCCATTCGATCATTACCTCATATTTGGCCTGAATCTGATGGGAAAAAACAAATTTGAAGGACTTTGGAACGTTTCGAATGGCAAAAAAAATCATATTTGGTGTGAAGTGCAGGTACACCACCCGAGGGGACCGGTGTGGGAGCTATTTTCCAGTGGCAGACGAATTAGCTCAGAAAATAACACCAAAACAGGAAAACAATAAACTTCAGTCCAAACAGTCATGGAAGTTAATTACAGAAATACATATTTGATCCTCTAAAAAAAACCTGCAATAATTCTGACCCTTAAGGCACAAATGAAGCATTCAAATTAATTAAGTCCCTTAGGCAAGAAGCTAAAGAGACCACAGTCTGCTTAATTAATCGAAAAGGTAAAAAATAAATTCTAAACAACAGGTGTGCTCTGGAGCTCAATGCCAGCTCTCATCTGGTGGGGTTTGGATGATTCTGAGAGAGGTGAAGGATCATCCCCAAACTACAAGAATGAGCTTGTTCATGATCTTATGGGAGTTGGGACCACAGTCACCAATGAAAACTATTGGTAACATGCTTCGCCGTAGGGGATTAAGATCCTGCAGTGCCCACAAGGTACCACTGCTCAAGAAGACACGTGTACAGACTTTGAAGTTGGCCAATGATTCGGGGAAGAGTTGAGAGAATGACATATGGGAGGAATAAATTTTGCTTTTTAGCATTACCTTGTGTCTGGAGGCAGATAAATGCTGAAATACCCCAAGAACCCCATCCAACCATGTTTTGAGGCTTTTTCTTGTCCTGGAGAACCTTGGATGAGAACCTCCAGGCTACTGCCATAACACTGAAGGTGGGTCATAAATGAATCTCCCAGAATGATAATGAGCCCAAACATGCGGCCAAGGCAACATATGACTGGCCAGACGGGTCTCTGCAAATTATTCCCTTAGAAAGGAGCTAAAACTCCTATTTGCCGAGTGATAGCCTCACAACCTTTAGGATTTGGAAAGAAGCTGCGGACCAGAATCCCTCCTGACGTGTGTACAACCCAAGAAACATCTGACCTGTGTGAGGGTTTATCCACCATTTTTGCATGGAGATTAAATATTTATTTCACATATCAATAAATACATGACATTTATAAAATGTTATTTTTCTGGCGTCTGTCTCTCATCGTCTCTGTAAGGGGTGAACCCTACAAAATCTGCAGTAGATAAAAATCATTTTTACCCCCACCGTATTGCTGGAATTGTTCACGGCCTGTATGAAGCATCTTTAGTACCCAAATACTAGTACTCACGGAGTAAATTCGGTCAATATTACTCGGTACCAATTCACATGGAATCAAACGGTGCCATATTACAATACCTATGTTGTCTCGGTCAAAACACTTGGCAGGGAAACAACCACTCCAACAACACCCTTTAGGTGAAGTTGCAATTTTCAAAGTTAAAAAAGTATGCCTGATAATAAACGCTCAAACGTATCGTAAGGTGCTCTCTTTTCAAGAAGATGATAATTCATTTTTGGCTTTGCCATATACATGCTACAGATTAGCATTAAAATATTTTTTGGTCAATGAGAACTGTCAGGCTTGCCACTGGGACAGTTTGTTTGTGTTTCAGTTTTTCCTCTGTGTGTTTAGTATTTCCTGTTTTTAGTTCCTGCCAGCCCTCTTATTTTGTCTGTTTCCTGTTTTTTTTTCCCTGTGCGCTGTTTTCCCTTAGCTGCGGCTGATGGGCACCTCGCCACACCTGGTGTCAATCAGCCCGCTCCTATTTGAATTTCTTTTGTCTTCCAGTCGAGTGCTGGATTATTGTCATGTCGATGTGACTCTTGTTGTTGTATTGTCGCTCCTGTCGTGTCGTGTCGTTGCAGCGTAGCGGTAAGCTATATTTTGTTGGTAGTTTATAGCTTACTGTCTTTTGTTCCCTGCTTTCTATTCGTTTTTGTACTACACGTTACGACTTCTGTTTTCCTGCTCGCTACCCGCTAGCTTCCATGCAAAGCTCCTTTTGTTTTTGCTAGCTTCAATGCTAAGCTCCTTTTGTTTTCTAGCTCCCATGCTAGCTCTTTTGGTTTACTATCCGCCTCATGCGCGCTTTTTGTTGTACCCCTTTTGTTTGTTCTTGCTTGGTGTTTTAGTGTTAAATTAAATCATGTTTTCTCATTCAAAGCCTGCCTCCTTCCCTGCATCTTGGGGTTCATCACAAACTAACTCTAACAAGAACTACAATCAAGATGCACATTACAATCGGACGGCAGGTTCATAACAGACTTAGACTTAGTCTTAGACTTCCTTTTTATTGTCATTCAAATTTGAACTTTACAGTACAGATAACAACTAAATTTTGTTGCATTAGCTCATGGTAGTGCAGGATAAAATAGCAATACCATGTCTAGCATTAAAAGATTATAGTTGGTACAAAATGCGGCTGCTAGACTTTTGACAAGAACAAGAAAGTTTGATCACATTACGCCTGTACTGGCTCACCTGCACTGGCTTCCTGTGCACTTAAGATGTGGCTTTAAGGTTTTACTACTTACGTATAAAATACTACACGGTCTAGCTCCAGCCTATCTTGCCGATTGTATTGTACCATATGTCCCGGCAAGAAATCTGCGTTCAAAGGACTCCGGCTTATAAGTGATTCCTAAAGCCCCAAAAAAAGTCTGCGGGCTATAGAGCGTTTTCCGTTCGGGCTCCAGTACTCTGGAATGCCCTCCCGGTAACAGTTCGAGATGCTACCTCAGTAGAAGCATTTAAGTCTTATCTTAAAACTCATTTGTATACTCTAGCCTTTAAATAGACCTCCTTTTTAGACCAGTTGATCTGCCGCTTCTTTTCTTTTTCTCCTATGTCCCCCCTTCCCTTGTGGAGGGGGTCCAGTCCGATGACCATGGATGACGTATTGGCTGTCCAGAGTCGAGACCCAGGATGGACCGATCGTCGGGACCCAGGATGGACCGCTCGCCTGTGTATCGGATGGGGACATCCCTACGCTGCTGATCTGCCTCCGCTTGGGATGGTTTCCTGTGGACGGGACTCTCGCTGCTGTCTTGGATCCACTTTGAACTGAACTCTCGCGGATGTGTTGGGGCCACTATGGATTGAACTTTCACAGTATCATGTTAGACCCGCTCGACATTCATTGCTTTCGGTCCCCTAGAGGGGGGGGGATGTTGCCCACATTTGAGGTCCTCTCCAAGGTTTCTCATAGTCAGCATTGTCACTGGCGTCCCACTGGGTGTGAATTCTCCCTGCCCACTGGGTGTGAGTTTTCCTTGCCCTTTTGTGGGTTCTTCCGAGGATGTCGTAGTCGTAATGGTTTGTACAGTCCTTTGAGACATTTGTGATTTAGGGCTATATAAATAAACATTGATTGATTGAATAAGGTGCAGATATAAATATATATATTACTTTACAGATAAATATGTTGCACTTTTGCATATGCATACAAGTTTATGAATGTATGTTATATTGTCTTTATATTCCAGCCAGATAATCTATTTTGGGGGGGAATTGACGGGATTATTATGATGCGTTCAAGAGTCTTACGGCCTGAGGGAAGAAGCTGTTACAGAACTTGGAGGTTCTGCTACGCAGGCCGCGGAACCTCTTTCTAGAAGGGACGGCGTGGAGAAGTGGGAAAGTGGCCGTGCGCAACCCGAGGGTCCCTGGTTCAATCCCCACCTAGTACCAATCTCGTCACGTCCGTTGTGTCCTTGAGCAAGACACTTCACCATTGCTCCTGATGGGTCCTGGTTGGCGCCTTGCATGGCAGCTCCCTCCATCAGTGTGTGAATGTGTATGTGAATGGGTAAATGTGGAAGTAGTGTCAAAGCGCTTTGAGTACCTTGAAGGTAGAAAAGCGCTATACAAGTACAACCCGTAGAGTCTAGCAGTGAAAACAGTCCTTGGTGGGGGTGGGAGGGATCTCTGTAGAATGCTTACAGTACAAACACTTTGTAGGGCGCAACATATAATTAGACTGTCACGTTCAGCTTTGGGGCAAACACGACTTTATACACAACTGCCATCTAGTGTTTTGGAATTGCAACTGCATGCAAAGTCTGCTATATAATACTTGCTAATGAGGTATGTCCAAAAACAATTGAACAAGTGGACAGCAGCAATATAATAATCAGCTTTTTAATGTTAAATATTTATTATTTAACAATTAGCATTTATTAACATACAAAAAATTACCAAAAATTGGTACTGTTGCGTACCCTAGTACCAGGAATTGATACTGTATCGGTTTAAAATTGTAAGGTACTTATCCTTGGTAGCATTCCACTTTTATTTTGGCGGGCACAGTCAGAAAACATTGCACGTACATTTATCATTCAGCAGATGCATTCAGAAGAACAAGAGTGCATTCGTTTGTGAGTCTGTTTCCGCTTATTTATGCATAAGCGTATGAGCACCCAGCACTACATAAATGTGCATTTTCTGCGCTTCTAGCTCCGGTCCGGACGGGCACGTTTCCTGTGGACAAGTCTGACAGCACAGGGACGTGCGTGTTTCCACTCCACTGGAGTTCGGCGTCACCCCTCCCCAGAAGGGAAATTACAGCATAGCAGATGTAGTTTCACACCGTTAAAGCAAAGAGAATATTGAGCAATGTGAAATAGTTCTCATCACAGTGACTGGTCCGTTGCTTTAATTGCTCAGAGAATTGAGCTCCACTTCTCGGAGAGGAGAGCGTCGGAATCAGGTCATGGGGAACGACACTGGATTCATTGAGCATTTCAAGGCGAGCAGTTCTCCTTGTTGAGGAGTGGATGTGCTGTCCATTTGGTGAGACACTCTTACACCTACACTTCCTTTGAGTATGTGGTCGGGACATCTTTTTATATCGAGGCTGACATACTGTACGGGGGTGGACTTCAAGAAGTGCTGCAGGGTAACTGAAGAGCAGATCATACATTTTTCTTCAGGGTCTATTAAAGGGGAACATTATCACAATTTCAAAAGGGTTAAAAACAATAAAAAATCAGTTCCCAGTGGCTTGTTGTATTTTTTGAAGTTTTTTTCAAAATTTTACCGGTCTCGGAATATCCCAAAATAAAGCTTTAAAATGCCTTATTTATGGCTCTCTGCGAAGACACTGTTCATTTCCCTGTGACGTCAAACAGTGCTGCCAATGTAAACAAACAATGGGAATACCACAGCAAGATATAGCGACAATAGCTCGGATTCAGACTCGGATTTCAGCGGCTTAAGCGATTCAACAGATTACGCATGTATTGAAACAGATGGTTGGAGTATGAAAGTATTGAAGAAGAAACTGACGCTATTGAGCAAATAGCTATTGACGCTATTCATAGCCATAGCATGGCCGAATAGCTGCGTTAGCATTGCCGGTAAAATGTGCGGACCAAACGATCAGGACTTGTGCATCTCGTGACACTGGAGCAACTTAAATCCGTCGATTGGTAAGTGTTTTTTTCGCATTAAATGTGGGTGGAAGGAAACGTAATATAGTTGCAAATGCATCTGCAGGTTATCCATACTTCTCTGTGCCATGTCTGCTTTAGCACCGCCGGTAATTAGCCTGTTAGCATCGATTAGCGTAGCATGTTAGCTTCGATTAGCTGGCAGTCAATATCAACAAAACTCACCTTTGTGATTTCGTTGACTATCGTTGCAAATGCATTTGCAGGTTATCCATACATGTCTGTGCCATGTCTGCTTTAGCATCGCCGGTAAATAGCATGTTAGCATCGATTAGCGTAGCATGTTAGCATCAATTAGCTAGCAGTCACGCCGCGACCAAATATGTCTGATTAGCACATAAGTCAACATCAACAAACTCACCTTTGTGATTTCGTTGACTTTATCGTTGCAAATGCATCTGCAGGTTATGCATACATCTCTGTGCCATGTCTGTCATCGCCGGTAAAATGTGGAGACACTTTGGTACATTCAATGGGGGTCTGGCGGCAGACACTTTGGCATCTTCGGGCCAGTGGTGCAACTTGAATCCCTTCCTGTTAGTGTTGTTACACCCTCCGACAACACACCGACGAGGCATGATGTCTCCAAGGTTCCAAAAAATAGTCGAAAAAACGGAGAATAACAGAGCTGAGACCCAATGTTTACAATGTGTTGAAAATGAAAATGGCGGCTGTGTTACCTCGGCGACGTCACATTCTGACGTCATCGCCTCCAGAGTGATAAACAGAAAGAGGTTTAATTCGCCAAAATTCACCCATTTAGACTTTGGAAATCGGTTAAAAAAATAGATGGTCTTTTTTCTGCACCATCAAGGTATATATTGACGCTTACATAGGTCTGGTGATAATGTTCCCCTTTAACAAGTCACATTTTACTTTTGCTGTCTACGAGGATGGGCAGGATCTCCTCGGCTTGACGAGGAATTGTACCGTTATTTACGGGGCCATAGAGCGGACCTAAATATAAGTCGTTTTGTAAGTCTGTGAGCTGCAGGTGTACACGTTGAAATATGAAATATTTACACAGGCGCTCGTGTTCATTCCCAAACGCAACAAAAGACAGTGCCTGTAACACGGCATAGAGTAACCTACAGGAGAATTCATTGAGCTAGCCGTCTCTGGCCCGGTTCTGGTAGTGGATTTCTGTTCCACCTGGCAGCTGTTTGTTTTTTAGACGGCCAGGTCGATTGTCTTTAGCTGTGTGGCTGCGTTTTGTGCCATTTGTTCGTTCTTATCCATGAAAAGGGGTGAGTCCATAGTGTGCTAAATGGTCGACTGAACAGTTTCATTGGTCCACTGTGATTAGCCTAAATTATTTGGCGGCATGTGAAGCTCTTAGAAACATCCTTAAAGGGGAACATTATCACAATTTCAAAAGGGTTAAAAACAATAAAAATCAGTTCCCAGTGGCTATTTGTATTTTTTGAATTTTTTTTCAAAACTTTACCGGTCTCGGAATATCCCTAAAAAAAGCTTTAAAGTGCCTGTTTTTCGCTCTCTGCGAAGACATTGTTCATTTCCCTGTGACGTCAAACAGTGCTGCCAATACAAACAAACAATGGCGAATACCACAGCAAGATATAGCGACAATAGCTCGGATTCAGACTCGGATTTCAGCGGCTTAAGCGATTCAACAGATTCCGCATGTATTGAAACAGATGGTTGGAGTATGAAAGTATTGAAGAAGAAACTGAAGCTATTGAGCGAATAGCTATTGACGCTATTCATAGCCATAGCATGGCCGAATAGCTGCGTTAGCATCGCCGGTAAAATGTGCGGACCAAACGATCAGGACTTTTGCATCTTGTGACACTGGAGCAACTTAAATCCGTCGATTGGTAAGTGTTTTTTTCGCATTAAATGTGGGTGGAAGGAAACGTAATATAGTTGCAAATGAATCTGCAGGTTATCCATACATCTCTGTGCCATGTCTGCTTTAGCACCGTCGGTAATTAGCATGTTAGCATCGATTAGCGTAGCATGTTAGCTTCGATTAGCTGGCAGTCAACATCAACAAAACTCACCTTTGTGATTTCGTTGACTATCGTTGCAAATGCATTTGCAGGTTATCCATAGATCTCTGTGCCATGTCTGCTTTAGCACCGCCGGTAAATAGCATGTTAGCATCGATTAGCATAGCATGTTAGCATCGATTAGCTAGCAGTCACGCCGCGACCAAATATATCTGATTAGCACATAAGTCAACATCAACAAACTCACCTTTGTGATTTCGTTGACTTTATCGTTGCAAATGTATCTGCAGGTTATCCATACATCTCTGTGCCATGTCTGTCATCGCCGGTAAAATGTGGAGACACTTTGGTACATTCAATGGGGGTCTGGCGGCAGACACTTTGGCATCTTCGGGCCAGTGGTGCACCTTGAATCCCTCCCTGTTAGTGTTGTTACACCCTCCGACAACACACCGACGAGGCATGATGTCTCCAAAGTTACAAAAAATAGTCGAAAAAACGGAAAATAACAGAGCTGAGACCCAATGTTTACAATGTGTTACCTCGGCGACGTCACATTCTGACGTCATCGCCTCCAGAGCGATAAACAGAAAGGCGTTTAATTCGGCAAAATTCACCCATTTAGAGTTTGGAAATCGGTTAAAAAAAAACATGGTCTTTTTTCTGCACCATCAAGGTATATATTGACGCTTACATAGCGTCATAGCTTTTTTTTTTTTCTTCTTTGTCATGAAAAAGGAACGTTTATGTCATGAAAAAGGGAGTTTTTGTTGTGGTTGTTGCACTAATTGTAAGTGTATATTGTGTTTTTTATGATGATTTAATAATAAAAAAAAATATATATATATTTTTTTTAATTTTTATTTTTTTAATAAAAAATTCTTCTGCGGACCGGTACCAATCGGGCCACGGCCCGGTGGTTGGGGACCACTGCCATAGAGGATCCTCCACTGCTGGATGCACTTTAAAGTCATGCCCAGGACACTTTTCTACTAGACTATAGTCGGAACACATGGACTATTTTTGTCTTCTGCTCGCATCCACAAACTTCTTCCTATTGCACTCTCCTCACTCCTCAATGAGCCATTCATTCATCACCCTGTAATGTGAAACACCTTCTGACTGATAGCCTCTAAAAATGCCCTTTCAAAGTCGCCTCTTGTGCTATTTATCTGTTTCTGGCACCTGTTCCTCAATATATTTTATCACTATCTCTGCCTTGCGCACAATTCTTTCATTTATCCCCCACAATCCATTACTCACTCTCAGTTTTGTACGACCTATCCCATCACATCTTTCCCCAAGTATAATAAGCGCTTGTTTTAATTACGCATTGCCCGGGCGTATAAATCAACCCAAAGCTTCGTTAATGTTTAACATTTCTGTAAATACTTTTCAGTTAAAGGGGAACATTATCACCAGACCTATGTAAGCGTCAATATGTTGCAGAATCTGGATCGGTTCTCAGCCGAGTGTGAAGCGACCGGAATGAGAATCAGCACCTCCAAGTCCGAGACCATGGTTCTCGCCCGGAAAAGGGTGGAATGCCATCTCCGGGTTGGGGAAGAGACCCTGCCCCAAGTGGAGGAGTTCAAGTACCTAGGAGTCTTGTTCATGAGTGAGGGAAGAGTGGATCGTGAGATCGACAGGCGGATCGGTGCGGCGTCTTCAGTAATGCGGACATTGTACCGATCCGTTGTGGTGAAGAAGGAGCTGAGCCGGAAGGCAAAGCTCTCAATTTACCGGTCGATCTACGTTCCCATCCTCACCTATGGTCATGAGCTTTGGGTCATGATCGAAAGGATAAGATCACGGGTACAAGCGGTCCAAATGAGTTTCCCCTTAGAGATAAGGTGAGAGGCTCTGCCATCCGGGAGGAACTCAAAGTAAAGCCGCTGCTCCTCCACATCGAGAGGAGCCAGATGAGGTGGTTCGGGCATCTGGTCAGGATGCCACCCGAACGGCCTCCCTAGGGAGGTGTTTAGGGCACGTCCAACCGGTAGGAGGCCACGGGGAAGACCCAGGACACGTTGGGAAGACTATGTCTCCCGGCTGGCCTGGGAACGCCTCAGGATCCCCCGGGAAGAGCTAGACGAAGTGGCTGGGGAAAGGGAAGTCTGGGTTTCCCTGCTTAGGCTGTTGCCCCCTCAACCCGACCTCGGATAAGCGGAAGAAGATGGATGGATGGATGTTGCAGAAAAACAGAGTGGGTTTGGCGATTTAAACGCCTTTCAATTGATAGTCTGTCGGAGCGATGACCTTTCACAACATGAAGCAATCCGACATTTTCTCAATCTTTTTACACGAACCAAGTCAAATCAGCTCTGTTATTTTCCGTTTTTTCGACTGTTTTCCCGTACCTTGCAGACATCATGCCTCGTCGGTGTGATGTCGGAGGGTGTAACAACACGAACAGAGACGGATTCAAGTTGCAACAGTGGTCAAAAGATGCGAAAGTCCCTCGTCTTTTCCGCACACTGTATCGACGACAGCTATGCTACGACAGAGATGGCAAGAATGTGTGGATATCCTGCGACACTCAGACCAGATGTATTTCCAACGATAAAGTCAAAGATATCTGCGATATTGGAAAATAGACCACCACGGAATCTGCCGGAGTCGCTCGGGAGCTATTCAGGGACGACGGTAGTCTGTTCCCGCAGACGAGGGAGGTAAACACCCTGGATATCTTGGCTAAGACGTGATTTATGTCACTTCTTTTTCTGTCTCGTTGAAAGGTGAGTTTTGTTGATGTTATTGACTTATGTGGAGTGTGCTAATCGGACATATTTGGTCACGGCATGACTGCAAGTTAATCGATGCTAACATGCTATTTAGGCTAGCTGTATGTACATATTGCATCATTATGCCTCATTTGTAGCTTTATTTGCATCCAGCCTTTGCTTCCACCCACATTTAATGCCAAACAAACACATACCAATCGTTGGTTAGAAGGCGATCGCCAAATTCGTCCTCGCTTCCTCCCGTGCCGCTGTCTGTCGCGATATGGCTCAAAAGCTCCAGTTTCTTCTTCAATTTCGTTTTCGCTACCTGCCTCCACACTCCAAGCATCCGTTTCAATACATGCGTAAACTATTGAATTGCTTACGCCGCTGAAATCCGAGTCTGAATCCGAGCTACTATCGCTATACCTTTCTGTGCTATCCACCATGTTTGTTTCTGTGTGGTCAAGCTGTGTCGTCACAGGACAATAGACGGGTGGATATACCGATCGTGAAAATCAGGCACTTTGAAGCCATTTTTCGGGATATTGCGTAAAGGGTAAAATTTTGAGAAAAACTTGGAAAAATAAAATAAGTCACTGGGAACTGATTTTTATTGGTTTTAACCCTTCAGAAATTGTGATAATGTTCCCCTTTAAATGTTTCCCCTTCTGAGATATATCAGCTCCAAAACCTTTGAATAGTGAAGTGAATTACATTTATATAGCGCTTTTCTCTAGTGACTCAAAGCGCTTTACATAGTGAAACCCAACATCTAAGTTACATTTAAACCAGTGTGGGTGGCACTGGGAGCAGGTGGGTAAAGTGTCTTGCCCAAGGACACAACGGCAGTGACTAGGATGGCACAAGCGGGAATCGAACCTGCAACCCTCAAGTTGCTGACAAGGCCACTCTACCAACCGAGCTATGCCGCCCCACAATAGACCTTGTTACGGCGGATTCTTCAACACTACCAGGACCTTGTTGCATTGACCATGGATGGTTTCCAGCTCAATCACACCGCCGCTATCACTTCTGACAACGTTATACGTGAAAGTCATTCTCACCTAGCTGTCTGGCATTCAAGAGGAAATTGGTGTCGACAAAGCTTTAATTGGCTTGATTTACAAGAACCCGAGCTGGAATAGGCAGCTATCAAATAACATGTGTGATAAGTTACAGTCCTGGTCAAAAGTGTACATACACTTGTAAAGAACATCATGTCATGGCTGTCTTGAGTTTTTAATCATTTCTACAACTCTTATTTTGTTGTGTTAGAGCAGGGGTCGGGAACCTTTTTGGCTGAGAGAGCCAAAAAGCCAAATATTTTAAAACATATTTCCGAAAGAGCCATATAATATTGTTTTTAACACTGAACACAACTAAACACGTGCATTTTTAAGTAAGACCAACATTTCTAGAGTATAATAGGTCTCTTATTCTTTGTAATAAGATTGTTATTCTAAAGCTAACTGTGGAGGGGGCGTGGCCTGCGGGCCTGTAGCGAACTGGGATGTGCCAGGACCGGCTTCAAAATCAGCGACAGGTGCGTAGATGGCCCACCTGGGCCTTGTTATCTGATCACCTGTCGTTCTGTTATAAGCAGCAGCCAGAAGGAGAGACAGGGTTGGGGCTGGAAATACAATTGCTGGAAAGCAACTGAGAGACTTATTGAAGAATAAAACAATATTGTAACCCTGAAACAGGCTCTCATGTCGGTGCTTGGTGGTGTGAAGAACCCCCAGGAGGTTAAGCCCCACACTAACCAATAATAAATAAATAACTTCTTACCATTAACGCAACTTCTTGAACAGGTGCGGTAGGAAACGGATGGATTAAAAATGCATGAGAATGTTTTATGTTTTTAACATTATTTTTTAACACTGTGATTACAAGTGGAATTATTCATTACTTATCGTTTTAAGCAATGTCAGCTCAGATTTATCCGAGATCCAGATGCAGTCATCAAAAGAGCCACATCTGGCTCCAGAGCCGTGGGTTCCCTACCCATGTGATGTAGTGATTGGAGCACATACTTGTTGCTCACACAAAATATTCATGAAGTTTGCTTCTTTTAAGAATTTATTATGGCTCTACTGAAAATGTGACAAGGTCAAAAGTATACATACAGCAATGTTAATATTTGCTTACATGTCCCTTGGCAGGTTTCACTGCAATAAGGCGCTTTTGGTAGCCATCCACAAGCTTCTGGCAAGCTTCTGCTTGAATTTTTCACCACTCCTTTTGATAAAATTGGTGAAGTTCAGCTAAATTTGTTGGTCCGGAGGTTGGGTCTTGGGCGCAGTTGGGGGGGCCACATTTCCAAATACAGTATTTACACACTCTTATCACATTATAATTTTGTATATATAGCATAAACATGCTTGAAATAACGTTTGAAGGATAGTTTGAAGACAATACAATACTAAAAGTCCCAGTTGGCATCAGTACCATCATTATGTACAGTCGCGATCAAAAGTTTACATACACGTGTAAAGTGTAAAAATACATAGGTTTGCTCCAGGAGGTCTTACCTTTGTCCATGTGACGTCAGATGAAACAAAAATGGAGCTGTTTGAAGTGAATTCTATTTATATAGCGCTTTTCTCTAGTGACTCAAAGCGCTTTACCTAGTGAAACCCAATATCTAAGTTACATTTAAACCAGTGTGGGTGGCACTGGGAGCAGGTGGGTAAAGTGTCTTGCCCAAGGACACGACGGCAGTGACTAGTATGGCAGAAGCGGGAATCGAACCTGCAACCCTAAAGTTGCTGGCACGGCCACTCTACCAACCGAGCTATACCACGCCAAATTTCTTCCCCCCTACAAAAACCGCCCCCCCCATTTACTTCCGGGGTCATGATTAATACTGACATTTTGTTAACGCTATATTATACAAAAAAAGGAAAAAACAATTTACAAACACAAGCTATGGAATGACGCATTTACTTCCGGGGTCACGTTTCCTCTTATGTCATCCCATAGCTCGTGTTTGTAAATAGTTTTTTTAATTTTTTTTAATAATATAGCATTAACAAAACGTCTGTATTTTTATAATATAGCGTTATATTTTTATAAAATAGCGTTATATTTTTATAATATAGCGTTAACAAAACGTCTGTATTAATCATGACCCCGGAAGTAAATGGGGTTGGAGGTTGTAGGGAGAAGAAATTTGGCGTGACAGCCGCAATACCCAGCAATATGTTTGGAGGAGAAAAGGTGAGGCCTTTTTTCCCAAGCACACCACACCTACCGTCAAGCATGGTGGTGGTAGTATTATGCTCTGGGACTGATTTGCTGCCAATGTAACTGGTGCTTTACAGAGAGTAAATGAGACAATGAAAAAGGAGGATTACCTCCAATTTCTTCAGGACAAGCTAAACTCATCAGCCCGGAGGTTGGGTCTTGTCAGCCTTTCCCCTGACAGTTTGTCTATGTTTTAGTTTTTTCCTCTGCATTTGTCTGTTTCCTCTGTTTAGTATCTCCTGTCCTTAGTTCCTGTCAAGTGCTCTTATTTTGTCTCGTTCCCTGAGTGCTGTGTTCCCCTTCGGCTGCGGCTGACTGGCACCTGGCCACACCTGTTGCCAATCAGCCGGCTCCTATTTGTACCTCCTTTGTCTTGTGTCAGTTGCTGGATCATTGTATTGTCATTTGTATTGTTGTTGCCTCATGTCACTCTTGTGTCTTTGCTACCTGTCGTGTCTGGCATCATTTCAGCTATTACCTGTCGTGCTACATCTTGTCCTGGTCGTCGTAGCGGTAAGCTGTTTTTGTTAGCCATAGCTATTTCCAGTTTTTCTGTTTGTTATCCTCTAGCTTCCATACTAGAGTTCCTTTTTATTTCTTGTTAGCTTCTATGCTAAAGGCCTTTTGTTTTTTATCCGCCCACGTGCGCACTTTTGGTTTGAACCCCTTTGTTTGGTTTTGTCTTAGTATTTATATTACAATCATGTTTGCTCACTCCATGCCTGCTTCTATCTCTGCATAATGGGGTTCGTCATCAACGAACTGTGACAGGTTTTGAGCGCAGTTGGGTGTTCCAACAGGACAATGACCCCAAACACACCTCAAAAGTGGTAAAGGAATGGCTAAATCAGGCTAGAATAACGGTTTTAGAATGGTATTCCCAAAGTCCTGACTTGAAACGTGTGGACAATGCTGAAGAAACAAGTCCATGTCAGAAAACAAGTAAATTTAGCTGGATTGCACCAATTTTGTCAAGAGAAGTGGTCAAAAATTCAAGCAGAAGCTTGCCAGAAGCTCGTGGATGGCTACCAAAATCCCCTTATTGCAGTGAAACTTGCCAAGGGACATGTAAACAAATATTAACATTGCTGTATGTATACTTTTGACCCAGCACATTTGCTCACATTTTCAGTAGAGCCATAATATATTCATAATAAAACCAAGCATCATGAAGGTTTTTTGTGACCAACAAAGTATGTGCTTCAATCACTCTATAACAAATAAAAAGAGTTGTTTTGTCTTCAAACTATCTTTCAAACCTTATTCCAAGCATGTTTATGCTATATATACAAAATTACAATGTGATAAGAGTGTGTAAATACTGTATTTGGAAATGTGCCCCCCCCCCCCCCCCCCCCCCCCCCCCCAACTGCGCCCAAGACCCAACCTCCGGACCAACAAATTTAGCTGAACTGCACCAATTTTATCAAAAGGAGTGGTGAAAAATTCAAGCAGAAGCTTGCCAGAAGCTTGTGGATGATAACAAAAGCGCCTTATTGCAGTGAAACTTGCCAAGGGACATGTAAGCAAATATTAACATTGCTGTATGTATACTTTTGACCTTGTCACATTTTCAGTAGAGCCATAATAAATTCTTAAAAGAAGCAAACTTCATGAATATTTTGTGTGAGCAACAAGTATGTGCTCCAATCACTCTATCACAGGGGTAGAGAACCTATGGTTCTAGAGCCAGATGTGGCTCTTTTGATGACTGCATCTGGCTCTCGGATAAATCTGAGCTGACGTTGCTTAAAACGATAAGTAATGAATAATTCCACTTGTAATCACAGTGTTAAAAATAATGAAAAACATAAAACATTCCCATGCATTTTTAATCCATCCGTTTCCTACCGCACCTGTTCAAGAAGTCGCGTTAATGGTAAGAAGTTATTTATTTATTCTTGGTTAGTGTGGGGCTTGCCCTCCTGGGGGTTCTTCAGACCACCAAGCGCCGACATGAGAGCCTGTTTCAGGGTTACAATATTGTTTTATTCTTCAATAAGTCTCTCAGTTGCTTTCCAGCAATAGTATTTCCAGCCCCAACCCCGTCTCTCCTCCTGGCTGCTGCTTATAACAGAGCGACAGGTGATCAGATAACAAGGCCCAGGTGGGCCATCTACGCACCTGTCGCTGATTTTGAAGCCGGTCCTGGCACATCCCAGTTCGCTACAGGCCTGCAGGCCACGCCCTCTCCACAGTTAGCTTTAGAATAACAATGTTATTACAAAGAATAAGAGACCTATTATACTCTAGAAATGTTGGTCTTACTTAAAAATGCACGTGTTTAGTTGTGTTCAGTGTTAAAAACAATATTATATGGCTCTTTCGGAAATATGTTTTAAAATATTTGGATTTTTGGCTCTCTCAGCCAAAAAGGTTCCCGACCCCTGCTCTAACACAACAAAATAAGAGTTGTAGAAATGATTGGAAACTCAAGACAGCCATGACATGATATCCTTTACAAGTGTATGTAAACTTTCAACCGCGACTGTATATAATTAATGCATTCTTATTAACCTTGCACAAACAGTACAATTGGTTGTTATCATTTCATTTCATCTACCAATAAAACATGTAAAGATTTAATAATCTATCTCCTAAGCAGACTTTCCACAGGACTAAGAATAAAAGCAACACCTAATAAAAGTCCAGACAGGCTCAGTATTTTCCACTTCTAACTGCTCTGGAAAGTAAAACCTCTGCCTTTTGTCCAAGATGGCCACAAAAGAGGACAAGCTGTCATTGACTGTATTTATGTAATTTTCTAATCATGTACTCCGGACCAATCCAAACATTGACAAAGGTTTTGGAATTTTGGAAGTTACGCTTCACTTCTCTTAAGGACTGACTGGCGGTCGAGTGCGCGTGTCAGCTTGAATCATGACTCTCGACCACAACATCTGATTTTTTCGGGTTTGTTCATTCATAACGGCTGCAAGGGGAATGGAAGTTAGAGGTGAAAAGGGAAAACTGCATTTAACATCAGTAAAATTTGGGCTGGTTGTAGGACAGGGATGCAGGATTGGGTTTACAAAACAACACAACTTACACAAAAACCAGATAAGAAACCTGGCTTTTTAAGATTTTTATTATAGGAGAGAACAGTGTTTACATTCTAACGTGAATTATTGTTGAAAAATAATCATTACGAGAATATTACACGTACAACATCTTTACAGTTTGGGCGGTTTAGCTCGGTTGGTAGAGCGGCCGTGCCAGCAACTTGAGGGTTGCAGGTTCGATTCCCGCATCCACCATCCTAGTCACTGCCGTTGTGTCCTTGGGCAAGACACTTTACCCACCTGGTCCCAGTGCCACCCACACTGGTTTGAATGTAACTTAGATATTGGGATTCACTATGTAAAGCGCTTTGAGTCATTAGAGAAAAAGCGCTATATAAATATAATTCACTTCACTTCACAGATGTGCTGAAAATTGTAATTTTCCTGAAGGAACTCTCCTGACGGAATAAATAAAGTACTATCCATCCATCCATCCAGTTACAGTTGAATTTATATATTCGGAAACAAAAATTCCGACTTACCAGTACAAATAAAACACACCTTTAATAAGTGAATATACTATTATACTACAACCCCAAATGTTGTTTTTTTTGCTACTAAACAACTAAACGACTGTTTAGTTTGCTAATAAAAACCTAAACTACAGTTTCCCCTTTACACTTCTTAACCCTTGTGTAATGTTCATATTGTTGTGACTCAGCCAGCATTTGTGGGTCTGATGGACCCCCTTGCATTTTGTGGCTTTTAATGCCTCACAATCAAACACATTTATGTTAAAATACTGAACGGATGTTTACCTTATCCCAATAAACATCTTGTATAGCGCTTTTCTACTTTCAAGGTACTCAAAGCGCTTTGACACTATTTCCACATTCACTCATTCACACACAGATGGAGGGAGCTGCCATGCAAGGCGCTAACCAGCACCCATCAGGAGCAAGGGTGAAGTGTCTTGCTCAGGACACAACGGACAAGACGAGGTTGGTACTAGGTGGGGATTGAACCAGGGACCATACCATATACACGTGTATATGGTTTGGTATATATATACATATATATATATATATATATATATATATATATATATATATATGTCTACCTGTGTTGGCCCAGCGATGAGGTGGCGACTTGTCCAGGGTGTACACCGCCTTCCGCCCGATTGTAGCTGGGATAGGCGCCAGCGCCCCCCGCAACCCCAAAAGGGAATAAGCGGTAGAAAATGGATGGATGGATGGATATATTAGGGGTGTGGGAAAAAATTGATACGAATTTGAATCGCGATTCTCATGTTGTGCGATTCAGAGTCGATTCTCATGTTTTTAAAAAAACGATTTTTTGTTGTTGATTTTTTAAATCAATTTTTTTTTATCAATCCAACAAAACAATACACAGCAATACCATAACCATAACGGCGTGGCGCAGCGGGAGAGTGGCCGTGCGCAACCCGAGGGTCCCTGGTTCAATCCCCACCTAGTACCAACCTCGTCACGTGCGTTGTGTCCTGAGCAAGACACTTCACCCTTGCTCCTGATGGGTGCTGGTTAGCGCCTTGCATGGCAGCTCCCTCCATCAGTGTGTGAATGTGTGTGTGAATGGGTAAATGTGGAAGTAGTGTCAAAGCGCTTTGAGTACCTTGAAGGTAGAAAAGCGCTATACAAGTGCAACCCATTTATCATTTATTTATTTAACAATGCAATCCAATTCCAAAACCAAACCTGACCCAGCAACACTCAGAACTGCAATAAACAGAGGAATAGAGGAGACACAAACACGACATAGAACAAACCAAATGTAGTGACACAAAAATTAATATTATCAACAACAGTATCAATATTAGTTATAATTTCAGCATAGCAGTGATTAAAAATCCCTCATTAGACATTTATAAAAATAAAAATAAAAGAACAATAGTGTCACAGTGGCTTACACTTGCATCACATCTCATTTGGAAAAAATTTACTACTCTGCTAGCATGTCAGCAGACTGGGGTAGATCTTGCTGAAATCTATGTATTGAATGAATACAGAATCGTTTTCAATCGGAAAAATATCGTTTTTGAATAGAGAATCGCGTTGAATTAAAAAAAAAAAGATTTATGATCGAATCGCGACCCCAGGAATCGATGTTGAATCGAATCGTGGATATATATATATATATATATATATATATATATATAGACACACTTGCAGTGTGTATATTGTACATATTACATATTGTCATGAATTTGTCTGTTACTACATTGTATACTGTATATACTTGCAGTGTGTATATAAAACATTGATGGAAGGTTTTGAAGTCGTTTATCATCTTGAAAATGACCCCCCACCCTCCCCAAAAAAGACATGCGTGTTCTTATCTCTCATAATAATTGTGAACAAAATTCCCAAAAAAGAGCAGTTCCCATTTAAAAAGGCTTCTCTGTATGACGCTGTTTTTTACACCACTGAAAACAACAAGCACCATTTCCCCTTCATTAGATTATAAAGGGAACATGTATCGCTTCTGTCAATGCATGTATAAATAATCAATGGCAATGACCTTTATCAACAGATATCCTAGTTGGATGATAGCAACTTATCGATCCAGCGCAGCAATTAACTCACTTGGACAAGAAAATCCTCCAACAAAAGACAGACAGTCGTTTGAACTGCAACACATCCTTGAAGCAAATACCGTGTTGCAGTCAAAATGTACAAGAACAAGATTCTGGAACCAGCGATGAGCTTTCTTGGAAAGACCCTACCTTCCGGACCATAGGGCGCACTGCCGATGAGCAGGCCTATTCAGGTCTTTTTTCCTACAAAAGGCGCACCGGATTATAAGGCGCATTAAAGGAGTCATAATATTATTTATTTTTTTCTCAATGTAAAAGACTTCCTTGTGGTCTACACAACATGTAATGGTGGTTCTTTGCTCAAAATGTTACATAGATGATGTTTTACAGACTATCTTCAAGTCGCTTCAGGATGCGCGTTTTGTGGGCGGTCTTATTTACGTGCCTCCACTTTGATAGCGTCTTCTCCGTGTCATCTTTGTTGTAGCGGTGTAGCGTGCAAGGACGGGAGTGGAAGAAGTGTCAAAAGATGGCGCTAACTGTTTTAATGACATTCACACTTTACTTCAATTAATAACTGGAGCAGCATCTCCTCATCAGTGGTTCACTAGTGCAACAACAACGCCCGAAATGTGTCCCGTGAAAAAAAAACCGACCGGAACTCTCTAATAACTAAAGTTCCTTGGGTGAATAATGTAAACTCACTACACCGGTATGTTTTAGTGCTTTCATGGCGAGTTTACTGACAGATATAAGTAAGAACTTTACACTACTTTATATTAAAAATGGCAACAGTGGAGGATGAATTTCCCGTAAAAAGAAGATAGACTGCGATGAGGTGGCAACTTGTCCTGGGTGTACGCCGCCTTCCGCCCAATTGTAGCTGTGATAGGCACCGCGACACCAAAGGGAATAAGCGGTAGAAAATGTATGGATGGCTGGAGGAAGATAAAGATAAATAAAAAGCTTATTGACTATGGTGTCGACACGGACTACAAAGGCTGAGGCGCGCAAATTTTCAGGAAAATACAAAGCTTATTGACTATGGTGTCGACACGGACTACAAAGGCTGAGGCACGCAAATTCTCAGGAAAATACAAAGCTTATTGACTATGGTGTAGACACGGACTACAAAGGCTGAGGCGCGCACATTTTCAGGAAAATAAAAAGCTTATTGACTATGGTGTCTTCACGGACTACAAAGGCTGACGCGCGCAAATTTTCAGGACTTCTGCCGATCCCAAATACAGATCAGCAGTTACCAGATGGTACAAAAAGTTACTTTTGCTTAATATTGCGAAACAAAACACCAGATAATATGGCTGACCTTATAAACACACCATAATAATACTCCTATGTTGAAGCACAGTGCAATCCATCAAGCGGTGTGGCTTCATAGCTTACCAAAGTCCTACTTAACAAATGTTGATAGATTTTTGAGTGCCGTGTGTAATGTTCTATATTTTCAATGGAACATATAAAATGTTGGTGTTGTTTACATGAGTCATACTGCAGTCTACACATATCTCTTATGTGTGACTGCCATCTACTGGTCATACTTGTCATTTCATCACATACCAAATGAAATAGCTTTGTGGTCGGTATGCACAACCAAAAATATTCAATTTTTGAGAAAATTAAAGGATTTTAAGTGTGTCTTATAATCCAAAAATACATTAGTTTAATTAATGGCTTGAGCGAGAGTGGGTATTCAAATTAAATTGCTTTGTGGTTGGTAAGCACAACCAAAATTATTCTGTACATTAGGCGCACCGGGTTATAAGGCGCATTGTTGATTTTTGAGAAAATAAAAGGATTTTAAGCACGCCTTATAGTCCGAAAAATACGTCAAGTGGAAATACTGTCTTGCTGCTGTGAGGTCAGAGGCGGTAAACAAACGTGTTGAAATGTAACAACAGCGGGACCAAAAGTGTGCAGGAAAGAGAGTAAAAGAAAATGTTTTCCCCTTTTCTTGGTAGGAGTGTGTACGTGAGAGCGACTGCAACCCAAGTGCTTGAAATAACAGCGATGCAAACCAATGACACGCATGATAATAATGCTGCAACATTAAACCCGGGTAAGCAGAACTTTCATCCTTTGGTGGTCACACATGCTTCTACTATATGAACGCCTCGGGGAAGAAAGTCCACCCTCCCAAAAAAAAGAGACGGATAGCAACATACAAACCCCGTTTCCATATGAGTTGGGAAATCGTGTTAGATGTAAATAGAAACGGAATACAATGATTTGCAAATACTTTTCAACCCATATTCAATTGAATGCACTACAAAGACAAGATATTTTATGTTCAAACTTATACACTTTTTTTTTCTGCAAAATAATAATTAAATTAGAATTTCATGGCTCCAACAAGTGCCAAAGTAGTTGGGAAAGGACATGTTCACCACTGTGTTACATCACCTTTTTTTTTTAACAACACTCAATAAACGTTTGGGAACTGAGGAAACTAATTGTTGAAGCTTTGAAAGTGGAATTCTTTCCCATTTTTGTTTTATGCAGAGCTTCAGTCGTTCAGCAGTCGCTTCATAATGCGCCACACATTTTCGATGGGAGACAGGTCTGGACTGGAGGCGGTCCAGGAAAGTACCCACACTCTTTTTTTTAACGAAGCCACGCTGTTGTAACACTTGTCTTGCTGAAATAAGCAGGGGCGTCGATGATAACGTTGCTTGGATGACAACATATGTTGCTCCAAAACCTGTATGTACCTTTCAGCATTAATGGTGCCTTCACAGATGTGTAAGTTACCCATGCCTTGGGTCACTAATACACCCCCATACCATCACAGATGCTGGCTTTTCAACTTTGCGCCTATAACAATCCGAATGGTTATTTTCCTCTTTGTTCTGGTGGACACCACGTCCTCTGTTTCCAAATATAATTTGAAATGTGGACTCGTCAGACCACAGAACACCTTTCCACTTTGCATCAGTCCATCTTAGATAAGCCCGAGCCCAGCCAAGCCGGCGGCGTTTCAGGATATTGTTTATAAATTGGTTTGGCTTTGCATAGTAGAGTTTTAACTTGCACTTACAGATGTAGCGACCAAACTGTAGTTACTGACGGTGGTTTTATGAAGTGTTCCTGAGCCCATGTGGTGATATCCTTTACACACAGTTTTTGAGTCAGTACTGCCTGAGGGATCAAAAGTCTGTAATATCATCGCTTACGTGCAGTGATTTCTCCAGATTCTCTGAACTTTTTGATGATTTTACGGACCGTAGATGGTAAAATTCCTAAATTCCTTGTAATAGCTCATTGAGAAATGTTGTTCTGAATCTGTTCGACAATTTGCTTACAAATTGGTGACCCTCGCCCCATTCTTGTTTGTGAATTACTTAGCATTTCATGGAAGCTGCTTTTATAGTCAATTATGGCACACACCTGTTCCCAATTGTTCCATATAAGTGTTTGATGAGCATTCCTTAACTTTATCAGTATTTATTGCCACCTTTCCCAACTTCTTTGTCACGTGTTGCTGGCATCAAATTCTAAAGCTAATGATTATTTGCCATCAAATATGTTGTCTTTGTAGCATATTCACCTGAATATGGCTTGAAAATGATTTGCTAATTATTGTATTCCGTTTATATTTACATCTATCTTAATTTCCCAACTCATATGGAAACGGGGTTTGTACATTCAAGCTTCCATTAGGGAGGAATACCATCCAATGGAAGTGTAGAACTGATCGGGTTGGATCTGATCATTTATTTGACACTGAGCAAGTGTCAGGTACCTTGGTGTGGGTGCAGCCCTTCTTTGAGGTGGTGGTACTTACATGCTGCCACTGCTCCTTGATGAGAGGCCGGTATCGCAGGAAGTATTTCAGAGGGAAGTTGTCGATGTCCGGCCAGGTGGCAGGACTTTGCCAGGAGACCTCCAACCTCCGGGCGTTGTAACGAATGGGGGTCGCCGTCACTCGCTCTGGGGGGTCCGGTTTGACTGAAAGCAGAGACAGAAAATGACAAAATAAAGTATATATTAACATTATTAATATTATTGTCGACCAGAAACGTCACGGCAATGCCACCCGCCAGCCTTTGAGAAAGAGATCAAAGATGACAACTATTGAGGCTTTGAAAACTTTAGGAAGGCAAGATGATCAATGGAGGTGAAACAAAGCGAGTCCCAGTCGAAGTCTCCTTTGGACACCTCGGCCTCCTTGGGTGTATTCTCGCTCATCCATGCGGACTGGACACGGGCCGAGATTCTCTGGGCTATAGAACGTTTTCTATTGGGGCTCCAGTACTCTGGAATGCCCTTCTAGTAAAAGTTAGAGATGCAGCCTCAGTAGAAGCATTTAAGTCCCATCTTAAAACTCATTTGTATACTCTAGCCTTTAAATAGACTCCCCTTTTAGACCAGTTGATCTGCCGTTTCTTTTCTGCTCTCCACCCGACTCCTTCATGGAGGGGGGTGGGGGGTGGGGAAGGCACAGGTTTGATGGCCACGGATGAAGCGCTGGCTGTCCAAAGTCGGGACCAGGGTGGACCACTCGTCTGTGCATCAGTTTTGGACGTCTGCTGACCCGTTTCCATTCGGGATGGTCTCCTGCTGGCCCCACTATGGACTCGACTATCACACTGACTATTGTGTTGGGTCCACTATGGACTGGACTCTCACTATTATGTTAGATCCACTATAGACTGAACTGTCACACTGTTATGTTAGATCCACTATGGACTAGACTGTCACACTATTATCTTAGATCCACTATGGACTGGAATCTAACACTATTATGTTAGATCCACTATGGACTGCGCTCTCAATATTATGTTAGATCCACTATGGACTGAACTCTCACACTATTATGTTAGATCCACTATGGACTGGACTCTCACACTATTATGTTAGATCCACTATGGATTGGACTCTCACACTATTATGTTATATCCACTATAGACTGGACTCTCACACGATTATGTTAGATCCTCTATGGACTGGACTATCACACTATTATCTTAGATCCACTATGGACTGGAATCTCACACTATTTTGTTAGATCCACTATGTACTGGACTCTCACACTATTATGTTAGATCCACTATGGACCGAACTCTCACACTATTATGTTAGATCCACTATGGACTGGACTCTCACACTATTATGTTAGATCCACTATGGACTGGACTCTCACACTATTATGTTAGAGCCACTATGGACTGGACTCTTACTATTATGTTAGATCCACTATGGACTGGACTTTCACACTATTATGTTAGATCCACTATGGACTGGACTGTCTCTATTATGTTAGATCCACTAAGGACTGGCCTCTCACTATTATGTTAGATCCACTATGGACTGGACTGTCACTATCATGTTAGATCCACTATGGAATGGTCTCTCACACTATTATGTTAGAGCCAATATAGACTGAACTCTTACTATTATGTTAGATCCACTATGGACTGGACTCTCACACTATTATGTTAGAGCCACTATGGACTCAACTCCCACCATTATGTTAGATCCACTATGGACTGGCCTCTCACTATTATGTTAGATCCACTAAGGACTGGACTCTTACAATATTATGCTAGATCCACTCGACGTCCATTGCACCGGTCGCCCAGGAGGGGGTCCCCACATCTGCGTCCCCTCCAAAGTTTCTCATTGTCCCATTGGGTTGAGTTTTTCCTTGCCCTGATGTGGGATCTGAACCCAGGATGTCGTTGTGGCTTGTGCAGCCCTTTAAAACACTTGTGATTTAGGGCTGTATAAGTAAACATTGATTGATTGATTGATTGAGAGTTAGAAGACGGCCGTGGTTTGCTTTATTGGGTCTGCTCCTGTCTCTGGATGTGCGCCCCCACCTCACACCCCAGGAGACGATGACGTGGTACACCGCAGAGACCACCACAGTCTATATGTTTGTTACTTTTGTGGCTGTGTGTAGAAGTGGATGATTGCATCAGCTCTGCTCTTTTTAATGTCTCTAATGTCCTTTGTGTTCTTTCCCCCTTACACACATGCTTATGTGTGTTATGGCTATCAGGTTTTTTCCCCTTGGCCTCAGTCTGGACCCCCTGTCCAGGGGCCCAGGCTTGGACTGAAAATTTGTACACAGCATTTCACTGTTTCTCACCTTTTTTTGAAAGGGGCGCAATCCTGTTCTGTCTCCCTGTAATGTTTGTCTGTTCTTGAATGGGATCTTAAAAGCCTACTGAAATGAGATTTTCTTATTTAAACGGGGATAGCAGGTCTATTCTATGAGTCATACTTGATCATTTCGCGATATTGCCATATTTTTGCTGAAAGGATTTAGTAGAAAACATCGACGATGAAGTTCACAACTTTTGGTCGCTAATAAAAAGGTCTTGCCTTTACCGGAAGTAGCAGGCGATGTGCGCGTGACGTCACGGGTTGTAGGGTTCCTCACATCTGAACATTGTTTATAATGTTAGCCACCATCAGTAAGAGCAATTCGGACCGAGAAAGCGATGTGTTCCCCATTAATTTGAGCGAGGATGAAAGATTTGTGGATGAGGATATTGATAGTGAAGGACTAGAAAAAAAAAAATAAATAAATAAAAAGCGACGGCTCCGGGCGGCGGCAATGTGAGCGTTTCAGATGTAATTAGACTCATTTACTAGGATAATTCTGGAAGATCCCTTATCTGCTTATTGTTTTAATAGTGTTTTAGTGAGATTGTTAAGACATACCTCAAAGTCAGATGGCTGCGGTGAACACGCCAGTGTCTCAGAGAGAAGCCGAGGAGCCAAGCTCACAGCTACTGCAGGAAGACGCACGCATAATCCACTGATGTCTCCGGTAAGATAAATATCACAATTTTCCCATCCAAAAACATGCTGGTTGACGTAGAGGAACATGTTCGCTTGACTGCTCTGTGTAAAAGAAATACTGGCTGTGTCTCGGTGCTAAAGACAGCTGCAATACACCGCTTTCCACCAACAGCATTCTTCTTTGACGTCTCCATTATTAATTGAACAAATTGCAAAAGATTCCGCAACACAGACGTCCAAAATACTGAGTAATTATGCCATGAAAAGAGACCACTTTTAGCCGGAAGTGGTGCTGAGCTAAAATGTCCCGTCCAACCAATAACGTCACAAACACACGTCATCATTCCGCGATGTTTTCAGCAAGAAACTCCGCGGGAAATTTAAAATTGTAATTTAATAAACTAAACCGGTTATATTGGCATGTGTTGCAATGTCAAGATTTCATCATTGATATATAGCAGGGGTAGGGAAACTTTGGCTCTAGAGCCAGATGTGGCTCTTTTGATGACTGCATCTGGCTCTCAGATAAATCTTAGCCGACATTGCTTGAATGGTAAATGGGTTGTACTAGTATAGCGGTGAAATGTCTTGCCCAAGGACACAACGGACGTGACTAGGATGGTTGAAGGTGGGGATCGAACCAGTAACCCTCAGATTGCTGGCACAGCCACTCTACCTTAACACGATACGTAATTAATAATGTCGCTTGTCATCACAGTGTTAAAAATAACATTTAAATTATAAAACATTCTCATGCATTTTAATCCAACCATCCGTTTTCTATTACACCTGTTCAAGATGTCGCATTAATGGTAAGAAGTATTATATTTATTATTGGTTAACTTTAGAATAACACTGTTATTAAAAAGAATAAGAGACTTATTATACTCTAAAAATGTTGGTCTTAATTAAAAATGCACGCATTTAGTTGTATTCAGTGTTAAAAAATATTATATGGCTCTCACAGAAATACATTTTGAAATATTTGGCTTTCATGGCTCTCTCAGCCAAAAAGGTTCCCGACCCCTGATATATAGACTATCAGACTGCGTGGTCGGTAGTAGTGGGTTTCAGTAGGGTTTCGGGGGATTATTTAAGTATCCATCCATCCATCCATCATCTTCCGCTTATCCGAGGTCGGGTCGCGGGGGCAGCAACCTAAGCAGGGAAGCCCAGACTTCCCTCTCTCCAGCCACTTCGTCTAGCTCTTCCCGGGGGATCCCGAGGCGTTCCCAGGCCAGCCGGGAGACATAGTCTTCCCAACGTGTCCTGGGTCTTCCCCGTGGCCTCCTACCAGCTGGACGTGCCCTAAACACCTCCCTAGGGAGGCGTTCGGGTGGCATCCTGACCAGATGCCCGAACCACCTCATCTGGCTCCTCTCGATGTGAAGGAGCAGCGGCTTTACGTTGAGTTCCTCCCGGATGGCAGAGCTTCTCACCCTATCTAAGGGAGAGCCCCGCCACCCGGCGGAGGAAACTCATTTCGGCCGCTTGTACCCGTGATCTTATCCTTTCGGTCATGACCCAAAGCTCCTGACCATAGGTGAGGATGGGAACGTAGATCGACCGGTAAATTGAGAGCTTTGCCTTCCGGCTCAGCTCCTTCTTCACCACAACGGATCGATACAACGTCCGCATTACTGAAGACGCCGCACCGATCCGCATGTCGATCTCGCGATCCACTCTTCCCTCACTCGTGAACAAGACTCCTAGGTACTTGAACTCCTCCACTTGGGGCAGGGTCTCCTCCCCAACCCGGAGATTATTTAAATATTTCTGGTTCTGAACCGTTAGGCAGGAATCCCACATTTACGAATATATTCTTGAGTGAATTCCATTCAATGTCTCCCACAAGATATTGAATAACCTTTTTCATTGTCACATCACCCCCATTACGGAGCACACTCGCCAGCCTTTGTGTCCACGTCTGGGCCTCTTCTGTAGCAGGAAATGGATAGTTGCGTTTACAACCTCAGTGCTTGATCAAAGATAACGTCGGTATAGAACACCACATGACACACACGTGTAAAACATCCTGCACGCGCACATTCGATTCTGACGAACCAGACGGAACATGACAAAGAGATGGATTCGATCAGACACGGATAAAAGCAGAAAGGCATCAGGAGACGGTTAATCTCATTGTGACCTTCCATAAGTGCAAGTAGATGAGGAAAAATATGTCAAAGCTCTTTGTCCTGGTAAGATTCATGCTGCAGTTCATAAAAGAAATGCAGCGTGTGCCATTCAGCCAGCAGAGCAGGGAGGGATCTGTTTCTATGGATGCATCCAATGACCATTCATCTGGCCTGAAACATTGCCCATAAGCCAGCTATTGCATTAGTAATAAGCAGGAGGGAAATGGGGGGGGAACTGTGATAACCTGGAGCCTGGCCAAGCAGAGCCAGCAAAGTACGCATGGATTTATCACAGCGAAGCGTAATGAAGCGATGGCCAAGCGAAGAAAAAACGTTGTCTCACAATGTAAACAAAGCACACTTGCCGTCATTTCTTTTAATCACTAGCACAACGACGATTACACGATCCTTCAGCTATTTGCAAAAGGATTATACAGTCGTGGTCAACGTTTACATAGACTTGTGAAGAACATGGTGTCATCGCGGAAATACGAGCACATCACAGCAGTTTTGAAATCCCTTCACTAGCTTCGTGTTCCACTCAGGTTTGAATACAATGTCCCTCTATTAACCCACCAGCGCCCCAATGGAAATGCTCACGTTTACATCAAAGTACTGCTCACCCCCAAAACTTTTCCACATGACACCTCCGCTCCAGACAACCTCCCAGGACAAAGCTACGAACAATGGGAAACCGGGCTTTCTGCTCTGCCGCTCCCAGTCTGTGGAACGCTCTCCCTGACCACCCGAGGGCATCACAGACTGTGGATGATTTTAAAAAGGCGTAAAAACCCTTCTGGAAAGCCTTTTTTTTTTTTTTTTTTCAGATATATGCGTGCTAGTTTTAGTGTTTATATTTATTTATTTTTTATTATCTTTTTAATTATTTACTTATTTATTTTTTATTATTATTATTTTTAATACACTGTAGCTCTTTGTGGTTGTTTGGTCAATGTAAAGTGCTTTTTACAAATAAAATAGATTATTATTATTATTTTTGTTATTATTATGGCTACCTTGAGTTTCCAGTAATTTCTACAACTCTTGTTTTTTTGTGATGTAGTGATTGGAGCACATCTTTGTTGGTCACAAAAAAACATTAAAGAAGTTTGGTTCTTTTATGAATTTATTATGGCTCTACTGAAAATGTGACCAATTAAAAGTATACATACAGCAATGTTAATATTTGCTTACATGTCCCTTGGCAAGTTTCACTGCAATAAGGCGCTTTTGGTAGCCATCCATAAGCTTCCGCTTGAATTTTTGACCACTCCTCTTGACAAAATTGGTGCAGTTCAGCTACAGTAAATGTGTTGGTTTTCCTACATGGACTTGTTTCTTTAGTATTGCCCACACGTTTAAGTCAGAACTGTGGGAAAGCCATTCTAAAACTTCCATTCTAGCCTGATTTAGCCATTCCTTTACTACTTTTGAGGTATGTCCTGTTGGAACACCCAAATATCCGGGCTGATGATTTTAGCTTGTCCTAAAGAATTTGGAGGTAAACCTCCTTTTTCATTGTCCCATTTAGTCTCTGTAAAGCACCAGTTCCATTGGTAGCAAAAAAGGCCCATGGCATAATACTACCACCACCATGCTTGACGGTAGGAGTGGTGTTCCTGGGATTAAAGGCCTCACCTTTTCTCCTCCAAACATATTGCTGGGTATTATGGCCAAACAGCTCAATTTTTGTTTCATCTGACATCACATGGACAACGACATGACCTTCTGGAGGAAAGTTCTGTGGTCAGGCCTTTAATCCCCGGAACACCAGCAGATGTGGTCACATTTTCAGTAGAGCCATAATAAATTCATAATAGAACCAAACTTCATGAATGTTTTTTATGACCAACAAGTATGTGCACCAATCACACAAAAATATAAAGTTGTAGAAATGATTGGAAACTCAAAACAGCCATGACATGATGTTCTTTACAAGTGTATGTACATTTTCAGGCCGTTGAAGTCTTATAAAAGACCTCAACGGCGGAGTGGGCAGATGATGGTTACATCGAAATTCCACAACGGCGGAGGATGGCTGCAGCAAAGATTGTCTTGGTCTCCATGCCATTGGACCCTGGCCTTCTCTTTGCCAAGGACAATGTGGTTGCTGTCTGTGCACCAGTCTCCCCACTGCAAAAGATTCCATGCACAATCATCCTCCTGAAGGCAATCCCACCAACAGGACAATCATACCCCTTTCGAGTGATAGCCGACGATGTACACTTTCGACCACGGCTCTACCAACCATTTCACACACACCATCAAACCAAGGGGTGTGTATTCTATGTTTATTCTCCTGACTGGTGATTACTTTGCCTGAGTAAACCCACAGAGTACTTAAACAAAACATCATCCTGTCATCAAGTATCTCCAAAAAAGAAATTAGCAGTGATAAGCCTGACAGAAATGAGTCATTTTACCCTGCAGGAACTGCGGTCAAAGCTGCCAGTTTGCCGTGTCATTCTTTGCCAAAGATAAATAGCCCCAGTCTGTTCATTTACACACTTCGTTTTCACTCGGAGGAGAGATAATGTAAAGCACGGCTGTGGTGGGGTTTTGCTACCACAGGTTAAAAACAAAACTCACCCCGAAATGCATTAAATATATCTATTTTAATTAGTGAGTGTTGTATTTAGTTGAATGTATTTTAATCCCTCATATTTATATTCCAATGGCAATGTAACAAAAAATAGAGTCAATAATTAGTCCCAATTTATGAATTATAAACCAGATGTAATATCTTAGCCTACAGTGCAGGTTCTATAGGTTAGGGCAATTTTTTTAAAGTCTTGTTTCTGATTATGCTGCACATTGTATTACACTTATGAGGCTTTTTACATTGGCACCTCTCAGTGGTTCCTCTTACAAGTTCTGACAGAAATCTAATTGTACATAAAATGAAAAAATTTTTACCAGAAAGTACAAAACCCCAAACCAAGGAAGTTGTCGCGTTGTGTAAATGGTAAATAAAAACAGAATACAATGATTCGCAAATCCTTTTAAACTTATATTCAATTGAATAGACTGCAAATGTTCACACTGAAAACTTTGATATTTTTTGCAACTATTAGCTAATTTGGAATTGGATGCCTGCAACATGTTTCAAAAAGCTGCACAAGTGGTAAGAAAGACTGAGAAAGTTATATTAGCTAAAACAGCTAATATAGACATTTAAATCATGTCTTGTATTCATTATAACACTTATATAAGACTTTTTTAAAGTCATTTTGATAGTAGGCTAAAATAGCTAATATAGACATTTAAATCATGTGTTATTTTCATAACACTTATATAAGACTTTAAAAGTAATTTTGATAGTAGGCTACTATAGCTAATAAAGACATTTAAATTATGTGTTGCCTTCATTATAACACGTATATAAGACATTTAAAGTCATTTTGATAGTAGGCTAAAATAAACACTTAGATCATGTGTTGCCTTCATTATAACACTTGTATACAAATTTTAAAGTATTTTTGATAGTAGGCTGAAATAGCTAATATAGACATTTAAATCATGTGTTGCCTTCATTATAACACTTATATACTACTTTTTAAAAGTAATTTTGATAGTAAGTCAAAATAGCGAATATAGACATTTTAATCATGTGTTGCCTTCATTATAATACTTATTAAAGATGTTTAAAGTCATTTTGATAGTAGGCTAATCTAGCTAATATAGACACTTACATCATGTGTTGCCTTCATTATAACACTTATTAAAAATATTCAAAGTCATTTTGATAGCAGGCTAATATAGCTAATATAGACACTTAGGTCATGTGTTGCCTTCGTTATAAGACATTTAAAGTCATTTTAATAGTAGGCTAATCTAGCTAATATAGACACTTACATCATGTGTTACCTTCATTATAACACTTATATAGGCGTTTAAAGTAATTTTGATAGTAGGCTGAAATAGCTAATATAGAAATTTAAATCACATGTTGCCTTCATTATAACACTTATTAAAGATGTTTAAAGTAATTTTGATAGTAGGCTAATATAGCTAATATAGACACTTAGGTCATGTGTTGCCTTCATTATAAGACATTTAAAGTCATTTTAATAGTAGGTTAAAATAGCTATTTTACACATTTAAATCATGCGTTGCCTTCATTATAACACTTATATAAGACTTTTAAAGTATTTTTGATAGTAGGCTAATCCAGCTAATATAGACACTTACATTGTGTGTTTTCTTCATTATAACACTTATTAAATATGTTTAGAGTCATTTTGATAGTAGGCTATTATAGCTAATATAGACACTTAGGTCGTGTGTTGCTTTCATTATAAGACATTTAATGTCAGGCTTTCCCCTGACAGTTTGTCTATGTTTTAGTTTTTTCCTCTGCATTTTTGTGTTTCCTCTGTGTTTAGTATTTCCTGTCCTTAGTTCCTGTCTAGTGCTCTTATTTTGTCAGCTTCCTGTCTTGTTCCCCGAGTGCTGTGTTCCTCCTCAGCTGCGGCTGATTGGCACCGGGCCACACCAGTTGCCAATCAACCCGCACCTATTTGTACCTGCTTTGTCTTGTGTCAGTTGCTGGATCATTGTATTGTCATTTGTATTGTCGTTGCCACATGTCACTCTTGTCGTCCTACCTGTCGTGTCGTTTTGTTACAGCTACTACCTGTCGTGCTACATTTTGTCCTGGTCGTCGTAGCGGTCAGCTGTTTCTGTTAGCATTAGTTATTTCCAGTTTTTCTGTTTGCTATCCACCAGCTTCCATGCTAAAGTTCCTTTTTGTTTTCTAGCTTCCAGTGCTAGCTCCCTTAGTTTGTTATTCCGCCCACGTGCGTGCTTCTTGTTTGTTCTTCTTTAGTTTTAATCAAATCATGTTTTCACTTTCTATGCCTGCCTCCGTCTCTGCATCTTGGGGTTCGACACCAAATAACCATGACATTTAAAGTCATTTTAATAGTAAGCTAAAATAGCTATAATACACATTTAAATCATGTGTTGCCTTCATTATAACACTTATATAAGACTTTTAAAATAATTTTGATCGTAGGCTAATATAGCTTAAATAGACACTTACATCATGTGTTGCCTTCATTATAACACTTATATAATACTTTTCAAAAGTCATTTTGATAGTAGGCTAATCCAGCTAATACAGACACTTTCATCATGTGTTGTCTTCATTATAACACTTATATAAGACATTTAAAGTCATTTTGATAGTAGGCTAAAATAGCTATTATACATATTTAAATCATGGGTTGCCTTCATTGTAACACTTACATCAGACTTTTAAAGTTATTTTGATAGTAGGCTAAAATAACTAATATAGACACTTACATCATGTGTTGTCTTCATTATAGCACTAATATGAGACTTTTAAAGTCATTTTGATAGTAGGCTAAAATAACTAATATAGACATTGTAACACTAAGGTATATATTTTTTTGGCGGCTCCTGACAGATTTGTTTTTTGTATTTTTGGTTCAATATGGGTCTTTCAACATTTTGGGTTGCCGACCCCTGACCTAGGCTCTCTGTGCTCTTATTACCCTCAGAAGCCTGTGGGAGACACCTGTGGATCTGGGGCCATTTGCAATAATTATACAAGTCATCTGGGATATTAATCGTGTGCATATCCGCTAAAGCTGTAATTTTGTCTAGTTATATTTGAAAAATGAGTGCCCCCCCCCCCCGAAAAAACAACAACAAAAAATGCTGCCCCATCTCATAAAGCGCAGAGGTTGTTTGATGGAATGTGTCCTGTGCGAGTCAGCATGGCGGTGATTTAAGCGATGAGCGCAGGTTGCCAGACTCCACGCAGCTGCCAGAGGTTATCCCTCTCCCCGGCTGTAAGTCACATCACACAGCAGGCGGTGCTGTGCTGCATGCTGTTTAGTGATTCCCTGTCATCAGTAACTGTCGAGGGTCTTCAATCTTAACCGCCATCACGCCAAAGTCGAGGAAACAGAAGTAGCAAAAGCGCTGATGTCTTCAAAACGTTTCACGAGGAGAGAGCGTGACATCATATCTGAGGTGCAAATGTAGGATTATATTGACTTTGCCATCAAGTCAGTTCAACATTTTCATTGATTAATAAGAAAAAAATATCCATAGGGCGCTTATTTACATGCCTCCACTTGGACAGTGTCTTCTCCCCGTCATCTTTAATGCAGCGGTGTAGCGTGCAAGGACGGGAGTGACCAGAGGGTCCAGAAGGTCTTATCTTTGTCCTTGTGGTGTCAGATGAAACAAAAATGGAACTTTTTTGCCACAATACCCATCAATATGTTTGGACGAGAAAAGGTGAGGCGTTTAATGCCATGAACACCCCACCTACTGCCAAGCATGGTGGTGGTTCTGTTATGCTGTCAATGGAACTGGTCCTTTACAGAGAGTAAATGGGACGATGAAAAAGGAGGATTACCTCCAAATTCTTCAGGACAAGCTAAAATCATCAGCCCAGAGGTTGGGTCTTGGGCGCAGTTGGGTGTTCCAACAGGACAATGACCCCAAACACACATCAAAAGTGGTAAAGGAATGGCTAAATCAGCAAGAATGAAGGTTTTCGAAAGGCCTTGGCAAAGTCCTGACTTAAACGTGTGGACAATGCTGAAGAAACAAGTCCATTTCGGAAAAGCAACACATTTAGCTGAGCTGCACCAATTTTATCAAGAGGAGTGGTCAGAAATTCAAGCAGAAGCGTGTGGATGGCTACCAAAAGCGCCTTATTGCAGTGAAACTTGCCAAGGGACAATCAAATATTAACATTGCTGTATGTATACTTTTGACCTGGTCACATTTTTAGTAGAGCCATAATAAATTCATAAAAGAAGCAAACTTCATGAATGTTTTTTGTGACCAACAACTATGTGCTCCAATCACTACATCACAAAAAAAAAACAGTTGTAGAAATGATTGGAAATTCAAGACAGCCATGACATGATGTTCTTTACAAGTGTATGTAAACTTTTGACCACGACTGTATATATATAAATCCATACACATATATATATACACATATGTATATATATATATATATATATATATATATATATATATATACATATATATATATATATACATATATACATATATATATACATATAAACACACATACATATATACATAGACATATATATATATATATATATATATATATATACATATAAACACACATACATATATACATACAGACATATATATATATATATATACATACATACATATAAACATGCATACATACATACATACATACATATATATATATATATGTGAAGTGAAGTGAATTATATTTATATAACGCTTTTTCTCTAGTGACTCAAAGCACTTTACATAGTGAAACCCAATATCTAAGTTATATTTAAAGCAGTGTGGGTGGCACTGGGAGCAGGTGGGTAAAGTGTCTTACCCAAGGACACAACGGCAGTGACTAGATTGGCAGTAGTGGGAATCGAACCTGCAACCCTCAAGTTGCTGGCACGGCCACTCTACTAACCGAGCTATATTTACACACATATACATATATACACATACATACATATATATATATATATGTATATATATATATATATATATATATATATATATATATATATATATATATATATATATATCAATCCATCCATTTCCTACCGCTTATGTCCTTTGGGTCGCGCTGGGCGTTGGTTCCTATCTCAGCTACAATCGGGCGGAAGGCGGGGTACACCCTAGACAAGTCGCCACCTCATCACAGACTTGGGGAGATTGTGCTTTGTTTTTTTGACTAATCTTGGGCTCAAAAAGGTTGGTGACCACTGCCTTAGAGTGGTAAATAATAATTGTAAATGTTTTTTAAGAAGCCCTAAATTGTTTGATGGGCATTTGATGGGTATGCCACTTTTTAGAATGGTTCTGTCTGTAATTGCACATATTACCCCCCCCCCCCCCCCCCCCCCCCCACACACACACACACACACA